>NC_140177.1:100584590-100615161 GCF_963971535.1 Notolepis coatsorum
CTGTCTCTCACTATCTCTCTGTTTGTCTCTCTGTCCCTCTCTCTGTGTATGTGTGTTTCTCCCTATGTCTTGCTCTCTCCATCTCTCTCTCTATCTCTCTCTCTCTGTCCCTCTCTCTCTGTCCCTCTCTCTGTGTATGTGTCTATCTCTCTCTCTCTCTCTCTCTCTCTCTCTCTCTCTCTCTCTCTCTCTCTCTCTCTCTCTCTCTCTCTCTCTCTCTCTCTCTCTCTCTCTCTCTCTCTCTCTCTCTCTCTCTCTGGTCTGTAGATGCAGTCCCTGACATCATGTCAGTGTTCAGTCTGCTGTGGTTGTTTCCAGCAGCACTTCACCATCGCCATCAGAGACAAACACATCAGAGACATGGTGTGTCCCGTCTGTTGGGAGCCGGACATCAACGACCCAGAACACCTCAACAGTTACTTCTCGACCCTAGATATCCAGGTACCAAGCGAGAGCCCTCACTGCCACAGTTGAGTGTGTAGATTTTACTCTACTAGAGTGCACCCATCGATCTATGGATCTATCTAGCCATGAGGGGATAAATACATATTTGGAAGGCGGTACATTTAAAAGATTTGAATGGAGAACATGGGTTTATATTTCAATCTTTGGAAGAGAGAGCGATAGAGAAAGAAAGATATTGTGTCCCCTCTGTAGGGAGAGCCAAATATCAATGAACCCTTAACACCTCAACAACTACCTTTCTAGTTAAGATATTCGGGAAGGCAGGACGAGAGTGTAAAGAGAGTAGACAAGGTGATATATGGTTTATTTTTAAAGTCGGGAGCCTGACATCAAAGACCCTGAACAGCTTGGTCTCTGCCTTAGATATTCATGTGTGGAAGGAGGAAGGGAGAAAAAGGGGAAGTAGAGGAGGCATTTCTGGGAGCAAGATATCAAGGGCTTGGAACATCTGAACAGCTTATTGTTGCAGAGAGAGAAAGAGATAGACGGAGAAAGAGAGAGAGAGACAGAGAGAGAGTGGGAAGGTTGAGGAGTGGATATAATACATGTATGTGCTATTTGTTATGAAAGTTGGGGAGCCTGAACTCATGGACCCTGAACATAAACAACAGGTACTCCTCTACCATAGATATCCAGGTATCTAATACCCCTGTTCACAACGACAACCCTGAACATAACAACAGGTACTCCTCTACCATAGATATCCAGGTATCTAATACCCCTGTTCACAACGACAACCCTGAACATAACAACAGGTACTCCTCTACCATAGATATCCAGGTATCTAATACCCCTGTTCACAACGACAACCCTGAACATAACAACAGGTACTCCTCTACCATAGATATCCAGGTATCTAATACCCCTGTTCACAATGACAACCCTGAACATAACAACAGGTTACTCCTCTACCATAGATATCCAGGTATCTAATACCCCTGTTCACAACGACAACCCTGAACATAACAACAGGTACTCCTCTACCATAGATATCCAGGTATCTAATACCCCTGTTCACAACGACAACCCTGAACATAACAACAGGTACTCCTCTACCATAGATATCCAGGTATCTAAAACCCCTGTTCACAACGACAACCCTGAACATAACAACAGCTACACCTCTACCATAGATATCCAGGTATCTAAAACCCCTGTTCACAACGACAACCCTGAACATAACAACAGGTACTCCTCTACCATAGATATCCAGGTATCTAATACCCCTGTTCACAACGACAACCCTGAACATAACAACAGGTACTCCTCTACCATAGATATCCAGGTATCTAAAAACCCCTGTTCACAACGACAACCCTGAACATAACAACAGGTACTCCCTCTACCATAGATATCCAGGTATCTAAAACCCCTGTTCACAACGACAACCCTGAACATAACAACAGGTACTCCTCTACCATAGATATCCAGGTATCTAAATACCCCTGTTCACAACGACAACCCTGAACATAACAACAGGTACTCCTCTACCATAGATATCCAGGTATCTAAAACCCCTGTTCACAACGACAACCCTGAACATAACAACAGCTACACCTCTACCATAGATATCCAGGTATCTAAAACCCCTGTTCACAACGACAACCCTGAACATAACAACAGGTACTCCTCTACCATAGATATCCAGGTATCTAAAACCCCTGTTCACAACGACAGGACCCTGGTGACACACCACGTCAGGGCTGTACAGTGCTACGAGGGGTGTAGCATATTGCCCCTAAAAATAGCCTGTGCTAGTAGAAAAAATATTTGGGGGCACCCTTGCTAGTACTGATTTCAACCCTTTCATTCGTATTTCACTCCTTTTTTTTCGAGGAATTTAAACGTTGCAAACTAATCTTGTTGGCCGTTTTCTATATCTCTCCTCCCTCTGTCTCTCTCCGTCTGCCCGAGGAGCGGGGCTGTTACTTACACACTCGCGAGACTGACACTCACACATGCACATACGGGTACTTGAGAGGTGCTGTCCGTGCTGAAGCAGAGCAGAGCTCATCATAGTGGAGAGATCGAAACGTTCGAAAAAAGCATGCATAGCGCAACCTGTGTAACATTAAGTTACACTGCTATTGCCTATCTTATCGTTAGCAAGCTAATCATGCATAGCGCGACCCGTGTAAAGTTAAGTAACTTGTGTTCCGCTGGGAAAGACCGGCCATCACTGCATACAACTTGGTTTAATCCAAATATCCATTCAGAAACTTTGTATTATGAAATCATTCTGGGAATGCCTTGTTTGGTGCGAGTTCAGCTGACACTGGGACACGCCCACTACGCAAAGCGTGCGCTCTCACACACGCACACACGCGCACACACACACACACACACACACACACACACACACACACACACACACACACACTGCTCCGGTCATGCATCCACTCATGGAAAATATACTGTATCATCAGGCTATTGTTCTAAAAGTATCTCTACTAATAAAATTAGTATTGAACCGTTTTTAACAGCTGGGTATTGGGTGGGACATTCTGATTTAAGAACTTTCTAAATCAAATAGAAAGTCCCAAAATAGTTAATTTATCTGACTGCTTGTATTAATTGATCGAAAAGTAGCCATGTGCAGTAATATAGTTATATAAAAGAATAATAAAGCAATGCCGATTATGTTCTTAATTTTTTTTTAAATCTTGCAAAATAATCAAAAAGAACCGATAAGAGTATCGATAAAGTACCTAACTGTTAAGCAGTATCGAATCGATAAGAGTAGTAGTATCGATAAAATCCTAACCCATCCCTAAGGAACACTGTTATCAATGAAAGAAGAAATGTGTGCAGCTGTGGTAATACTTCAGTTGGTTATAAAAGATACAAACCTGAAAACAAAAGCACTTAAATGTTAAATAAAAGGACCACCGTAATGAAGCAGGAGGAACATCTTTTTTTGCACTATAATGGTAAAATAATTATTTAAAAAAAGTGCCCCTAAAAAAGATTCTGTGCCCCTACATTTCTCATTTAGGGGCACCTGTGCCCCTAGTGAAAAAGCTTAGCGTACAGCCCTGCATGTGTCCCGTGTTGGGTGGCAATTTATACCAACCAAGGAACACAGGTAGGTTGTAGGTCATCGGCACTTGCACTGGACCTGCATGGTTCTATTCCTTTGTTGTCACCTCCCAAATTAGTTGTTGCATTTTTTAAATCATCAAAACGTGGACACGTTTACAGTCCTTGGCAACATGGCAGGCGACACAATGTCCAGTACAGTGTTTCACATTTTCTTTACTCTAGATGAAAGCATTGTGCAGCTATATTCACCTACTGACAGCAGCGAAAGGAGTCACCCTCAGGACAGCTATATTCACCTACTGACAGCAGTGAGAGTACCCTCAGGACAGCTATATTCACCTACTGACAGCAGCGAGAGGAGTCACCCTCAGGACAGCTATATTCACCTACTGACAGCAGTGAGAGGAGTCACCCTCAGGACAGCTATATTCACCTACTGACAGCAGTGAGAGGAGTCACCCTCAGGACAGCTATATTCACCTACTGACAGCAGTGAGAGGAGTCACCCTCAGGACAGCTACAGTATATTCACCTACTGACAGCAGTGAGAGGAGTCACCCTCAGAACAGCTATATTCACCTACTGACAGCAGTAAGAGGAGTTACCCTCAGGACAGCTATATTCACCTACTGACAGTAGCGAGAGGAGTCACCCTCAGGACAGCTATATTCACCTACTGACAGCAGTGAGAGGACCCTCAGGACAGCTATATTCACCTACTCACAGCAGTGAGAGGAGTCACCCTCAGGACAGCTATATTCACCTACTGACAGCAGTGAGAGGAGTCACCCTCAGGACAGCTATATTCACCTACTGACAGCAGTGAGAGGAGTCACCCTCAGGACAGCTATATTCACCTACTGACAGCAGTGAGAGGAGTCACCCTCAGGACTGAATGAATGAAAACTTTATTTAACAGATTGCAGAATGGGTACAATACAGTACGGCTCAATACATACAATTGTTAAGGGGATGCAGACCAGAGAAAGACGTTTGTCTTGTTTCCATCAGGGTCCCCCATTTTCAATTCATATAGACATTTATGACATACACAACATACATGACATTTATGGCATAGGGACATATAGGTATTTAGTACTGATACATTTGTGACATAAACGGTATTCAAATATACAGTACTGTTACCCCTAGATCCTGACAGAGTATATACATATGATGGGGAGGGGACTGTACATTAGGAGGGGGTGGGTTGGTGGGTGGGAGAGAAATATCCATACGGCGGGGAGGGAATATGTACATGCGGTGGGGAGGAGACTGTCTATTAGGAGGTGGTGGGGGTTTTGGCCATTTACGGTGGCCAGTTTCGAATTGCAGCCTCCCGTAGGTGCTCTTTAAGAGCAGTTTTGAATGTGGGTAGGGATTCACATTCCTTTACATCTTTGGGTAGGGCGTTCCACATTGATGTGGCATAATTGCGAAACGTGTTTAGTCCCTTGTTTGAGCCGAATCTGGGTTTAACATGATTTGTTGAGCTTCCTCTGGTGTTGTGGTCGTGGTATTCACTGACCTTTGGGAAGTATTTTGACATGTACATGGGTACCTTAGTCGTATAGTGTATCTTGTAGACCAGGCCCATTGCAAGTTGCTGTACTCTGTCGTCTACTCTAAGCCATCCTAGGTTGTCAAAGTGGGCAGGGGTGAGGTGGGTTCTGGGGGTAAGGTCAAGTAGTAGTCTGACCAGTTTGTTTTGAGATGTTTGTAATTTTGTTTTAAGCGCCTTTGAGGTGCTTTGGTACCATGAGGTGCACGCATAGTCATAGTACCCTTGAATGAGTGCTCCTGCCAGAGTCTTCAGGGTATTCTTGTTTACCAGAGAGGAGATCCGGTACAAGAATCTAGTTTGTTGGTTGACTTTTTTTATTACATTGGATGCCATTTTGTCACAGGAAAGATTTGCCTCTAGGATGGAACCCAGGTAGGTAATTTCGTCTTTCCTTGTGACAATATTGTCACCCACTGCAACTGAGAAGCCGTCGGTCTTGCTGAGTTTGTTATTTGAACCGAAGAGAATGGACTCTGTTTTGCCCATGTGTAATGATATAGGACAGCTATATTCACCTACTGACAGCAGTGAGAGTACCCTCAGGACAGCTATATTCACCTACTGACAGCAGTGAGAGGAGTCACCCTCAGGACAGCTATATTCACCTACTGACAGCAGTGAGAGGAGTCACCCTCAGGACAGCTATATTCACCTACTGACAGCAGTGAGAGCAGTCACCCTCAGGACAGCTATATTCACCTACTGACAGCAGTGAGAGAAGTCACCCTCAGGACAGCTATATTCACCTACTGACAGCAGTGAGAGGACCCTCAGGACAGCTATATTCACCGACTGACAGCAGTGAGAGGAGTCACCCTCAGGACAGCTATATTCACCTACTGACAGCAGTGAGAGGAGTCACCCTCAGGACAGCTATATTCACCTACTGACAGCAGTGAGAGGAGTCACCCTCAGGACAGCTATATTCACCTACTGACAGCAGTGAGAGGAGTCACCCTCAGGACAGCTATATTCACCTACTGACAGCAGTGAGAGGAGTCACCCTCAGGACAGCTATATTTACCTACTGACAGCAGTGAGAGGAGTCACCCTCAGGACAGCTATATTCACCTACTGACAGCAGTGAGAGGAGTCACCCTCAGGACAGCTATATTCACCTACTGACAGCAGCGAGAGGAGTCACAGGACCGCTATATTCACCTACTGACAGCAGCGAGAGGAGTCTGAATGAATGAATGAATGAAAACTTTATTTAACAGATTGCAGAATGGGTACAATACAGTACGGCTCAATACATACAATTGTTAAGGGGATGCAGACCCGAAAAAGACGTTTGTCTTGTTTCCATCAGGGTCCCCCATTTTCAATTCATATAGACATTTATGACATACACAACATACATGACATTTATGGCATAGGGACATATAGGTATTTAGTACTGATACATTTGTGACATAAATGGTATTCAAATATACAGTACTGTTACCCCTAGATCCTGACAGAGTATATACATATGATGGGGAGGGGACTGTACATTAGGAGGGGGTGGGTGGGTGGGAGAGAAATATCCATACGGCGGGGAGGGAATATGTACATGCGGTGGGGAGGAGACTGTCTATTACAGACCTGGGCATTGTACGGCCCGGGATGATTCTGACCGGCCCGCGAAAGATTACATGATAATTAAAAAAAATTAAAAAAAAATTAAAAAAATATTTTTTTTAAACATTTTTTTTTTTTTTTACTTTTTTCTTTTCATGTCAACGTTCACACGCACAATATACACTTAGGAGCAGTGATGCCACTAACGCGTTACTAAGTAACGCGTTATTGTAATCTGATTACTTTTCCCCGAAAATAGTAATCTAACGCGTTAATCTTTACAAGCCAGTAATCTGATTGCAGTTACTTGTCCAAGTGGCTGTGCATTACTATTTTGTTACTATCTCATCATAATGCAGGCGGAATGCAGTATTTTCTTTCGTTTTCGACAGTCAAATATATGTTTGGAAAGCTTTTCCTTGTATTGGGGAGTGACGTCACAGCACGCAACCTGGCGTGTTGAGCCATGCTGGTGGGCGCGGCTGTTATTGTTATTTTCAGGCTGACCTAAACTGCGCGCTAGCAGGGAGAAGCTCGCGCTCGTATTCGTAACGCTTTCTTGCACTGGAAGTTCACTAGTCTACTTAACGTTTGTTAAGCCGGGTGAAAAAAACATTCACTTTGCGGAGGAAACAAAATACTGTCTACCGCATATGGAATATACAGCACGACCGTCGACTTCTACAGGACTCGGAGCTGCACCACCAGCCAAACAGTATGTTCCATATTTTGCATTGCACTATAATTCATGAACATGGAACACCATACTGCAGTATGTAGGTTGTCAGTAGCACACTGACAACACTGCAGTATATATATTCCCTCCCCGCCGTATATATTTCCCTCCCACCCACCCACCCCCTCCTAATGTACAGTCCCCTCCCCATCATATGTATACTCTGTCATGATCTAGGGGTAACAGTACTGTATATTTGAATACCGCTTATGTCACAAATGTATCAGTACTAAATACCTATATGTCCCTATGCCATAAATGTCATGTATGTTGTGTATGTCATAAATGTCTATATGAATTGAAAATGGGGGACCCTGATGGAAACAAGACAAACGTCTTTCTCTGGTCTGCATCCCCTTAACAATTGTGTGTATTGAGCCGTACTGTATTGTACCCATTCTGCAATCTGTTAAATAAAGTTTTCATTCATTCATTCATTCATTCATTCATTCATTCATTCATTCATTCATTCATTCATTCATTCATTCATTCATTCATTCATTCATTCATTCATTCACACAATAATAAATAATAATAACGTAGAACCATATCTGAATGGGGCAGGCCTCAAAGGTAGGCTACATATCAGCCTACATGTGGTGTTATTGACCATTTATCTTTTGTGAAATCTATAGATCTATAGATAGCAAGATAGGCCTACCTGCCCTATTAGTACATTTTACTCAAACTGAGTACATTTTACAAATTTTTTTTTGTCATTCTTATGTTGTGGCAGCAGCAGGGACGACGACTTCGTAACCTAGTTACTTTCAAAGTAACTAAGTTACTCTGATAATCAAGTAATCAGTAAAGTAACTAAGATTACTTTTTAAAGGAGTAATCAGTAATCAGTAATCGGATTACTTTTACAAGTAATCTGTGGCATCACTGCTTAGGAGACATGCTCAGAAGATGTTGGTTCTCTTTGGATCCACCTATATGTGAACAGACATTCTCAGTCATGATGTTTACCAAGTCCAGGTACAGATCCTCTCTCACTGATGAACATCTGGCAGCTGTGCTTCGCATCTCCACCTCAGACATGCAACCTGACTTTGATGGACTTGTTAAAGCTCAACAGAGACTGGATTTATCACACTGAAAAATAACTGAAGAACACTAAAATGTGGAAATATAACAAGTGAAATGGGACACTTTTTTTTCTTTTTTTTGCACAGTTCTGAAAACAGTAAATGTTTAATATATGCATGTAAAGTAAAAAAGGCTACAAAACTGGGACACTTTTCTTTACACAGTTCAGTGACATGTCTTGTTTATTTTGGCTATAAGATGATGTGATGTCTTTAGAAAGCTAAGAAAATCCTTGTTTCAATAGTATATGAAACTCAAAATAATAACATTATTTGTATAGCACTTTTTCATACATGCCCTTTGTTATTAATGTTTCACATTTTGTTTATCATTTTGGAAATAAATTCTATTTGAATAAATGATATTTTTGAAAGCTAACCTCACCTTTTAATTGCCAAATTATAACATACACTCTTACCAGGGGTCAAAACAATGCCATTTACTGCTTTTTATATAGAAATAAAATGTATATTATGCATAATTGAGTTTGGAATTTTGGCCCGGCCCTCCAACATATTTTCAGTTGCTCATTCGGCCCCCCGGGAAAAATAATTGCCCACCCCTGGTCTATTAGGAGGTGGTGGGGGTTTTGGGCATTTACGGTGGCCAGTTTCGAATTGCAGCCTTCCGTAGGTGCTCTTTAAGAGCAGTTTTGAATGTGGATTCACATTCCTTTACAGCTTTGGGTAGGGCGTTCCACATTGATGTGGCATAATTGCTAAACGTGTTTAGTCCCTTGTTTGAGCCGAATCTGGGTTTAACATGATTTGTTGAGCTTCCTCTGGTGTTGTGGTCGTGGTATTCACTGACCTTTGGGAAGTATTTTGACATGTACATGGGTACCTTAGTCGTATAGTGTATCTTGTAGTCACCCTCAGGACAGCTATATTTACCTACTGACAGCAGTGAGAGGAGTCACCCTCAGGACAGCTATATTCACCTACTGACAGCAGTGAGAGGAGTCACCCTCAGGACAGCTTATGCCATGATTTTTCTTTTCTTTTTTTTTTATTATCTTTCCCCCCCCTCCTTTTTTCCGATTTTTCTCCCATCCCACTGTTAGTCGTTATGCCAATTCCCAACCCCCTTCCTGGTTGTTGCGCACATCCCCCTACTGTTGGTCCGGGAGGCCGGAGACTGTCACATGCTTTCCTCCGACGCATGTGCAGCCAGCCGGCAGCCAGCCTGGCAGCGCAGATTCTCACCGGGGAGAGTGTAACGTGTGGAAGATCACACTACCTCCCTCCAGATCCTACCCTCGCTGTGCAGGCGCCCCGACCGAACTGTAGGGGTCGCTGTCCACAACGCCCAGGACCCACCCATCAGCTTTCCCACCCCTAACACTGCCAATTGTGTTAGTGTGAACGACCAGCCAAGCTGATAGCAACGCCAAGAGCTGGATTCGAACACAGCGTCTCCAGCGTTGATGGCAAGCGCCTTGCCCACTACACCACCTAGCCGCATGCCATGAGTTTGACTTCCAATGGAGGTGCAACAAAATGTAAATGTTCCACCAAAGTTAAATGTCATGGCTTTCTGACCCACCAGCATGGGTTAAATGGGCTGAAACATATTAATGCGGGATGCTTTGAGAGCCGTGTGTGTGTCTGTGAAATGTATGTTATATGGTGCAAAAACAAAGGAAAAACAAAACAAGTGAACCAGAGGTCACTGAGGAAGCCTGGCTGTCCAGGGAGAGAGAGACAAGTCACTGAGGAAGCCTGGCTGTCCAGGGAGAGAGAGACAAGTCACTGAGGAAGCCTGGCTGTCCAGGGAGATAGAGACAAGTCACTGAGGAAGCCTGGCTGTCCAGGGAGAGAGAGACAAGTCACTGAGGAAGCCTGGCTTGTACGCCCATTCCTCACAGCTGCCGACAGTCACGAATCAGGGGCAGGCGAAGCCCCACAGCAAACAGGAAGCCAGGCAACCAAAAGTGGTGGGATTGATTGAGTGAGTGAGTGATTGATTGATTTATTGATTTATTGATTGATTGATTGATTGAGCACAGCAACTACAACAGAAAACAGAGAGCCAAACAGCCTTTGAAGAACAGATGGCCAGGGCTGTCGCATAATGTACACATATACACCTCACAGCATAGATAGTCTCTTTATATACAGTATATACATCTCCTAATCCTATTTAGGCTAGATAGAAGTTTCAAGTAATTTCACTGTAATATCACATGTAATGCTGAAACAAACACGTGTATATATGTTAATGTTTCCAGCTGCGAGAGTGTCTGGAGCCAGAGGTCTATGAGCTGTTTCATAAGAAGCTGACTGAACAAGCTCTCATCAAGGACCCCAAGTTCCTCTGGTGTAGCCATGTGAGTACTATCAAGAGAGAGACCCCAAGCTCCTCTGGTGTAGCCATGTGAGTACTATCAAGAGAGAGACCCCAAGCTCCTCTGGTGTAGCCATGTGAGTACTATCAAGAGAGAGACCCCAAGCTCCTCTGGTGTAGCCATGTGAGTACTATCAAGAGAGAGACCCCAAGTTCCTATTGTGTAGCCATGTGAGTATTATCGAGAGAGAGACCCCAAGTTCCTCTGGTGTAGCCATGTGAGTACTATCAAGAGAGAGACCCCAAGTTCCTCTGGTGTAGCCATGTGAGTACTATCAAGAGAGAGACCCCAAGTTCCTATGGTGTAGCCATGTGAGTACTATCAAGAGAGAGACCCCAAGTTCCTATGGTGTAGCCATGTGAGTATTATCGAGAGAGAGAGACCCCAAGTTCCTATGGTGTAGCCATGTGAGTACTATCAAGAGAGAGACCCCAAGTTCCTCTGGTGTAGCCATGTGAGTACTATCAAGAGAGAGACCCCAAGTTCCTCTGGTGTAGCCATGTGAGTACTATCAAGAGAGATACCCCAAGTTCCTCTGGTGTAGCCATGTGAGTACTATCAAGAGAGAGACCCCAAGTTCCTATGGTGTAGCCATGTGAGTACTATCAAGAGAGAGACCCCAAGTTCCTCTGGTGTAGCCATGTGAGTACTATCAAGAGAGAGACCCCAAGTTCCTCTGGTGTAGCCATGTGAGTACTATCAAGAGAGAGACCCCAAGTGCCTCTGGTGTAGCCATGTGAGTACTATCAAGAGAGAGACCCCAAGTTCCTCTGGTGTAGCCATGTGAGTACTATCAAGAGAGAGACCCCAAGTGCCTCTGGTGTAGCCATGTGAGTACTATCAAGAGAGAGACCCCAAGTGCCTCTGGTTTATCCATGAAGGTATCCTATCTACCATCTATCTATGATATCCGTTATTGGTGTCGACCACAGTTCACCCAGCAACACTACTGAGAGAATTGGAACACGTTGCACTCAACGAAGATTTTTTTTTTCTTTTTACAAAATATTAAATGTGCCTGGGATTGTTTTCATTCACTCATTGCTTTATGGAAATGTTATTGTACAGTACATGCTCTGTGAAAAGGATAGCATGGTGTGTAGCCATTTTCCTCTCATACATACAAATCGGAATAGGCTGCAATGGTATTTTAATCAACAAATGACATTCCCAATACTGTACAAATAATAATATTGTTCTCTCTCTCCCCCCTCCTCCTCACCTTTCTCTCTCCTGTCCTCATCCCTTCATTCTAGTGTTCTTATGGGTTCATTTATGACGGAGATCAACTCAAGGTCACCTGTTTCCAGTGTAGGAACAGCTTCTGCGCTCAGTGCAAGAAACCTGTAAGCGTGGTTGTGTGTGTGTGTGTGTGTGTGTGTGTGTGTGTGTGTGTGTGTGTGTGTGTGTAATTTATTCAATTTGTATGTCTTCACATGAATCACTTCTGCTTCAAGGACCATCAGCTTATAGCAGTATGAGCGGATTCATCCAGTACCTTAGTGACGCACTTAGCTCATTTCTCCTCTCATCATACATTGTGTACAGTAGGCTGCTCATCAATTCAGCCCTCAAGCCTGGCTCTTTCATGCTACTTATCTTCGTGGTGGTGAATCTGTGAGCAGTCTATATATATATATATATATATATATATATACATATATATATATACATATACATATACATATACATATACATAGTATACTGTATATGAATCGGACTGTTACAGGTTTCTCTGAGCACTAGAGTTATTTCTATGTAAGACTGTAACAACCCTGCACTCCACATTGCTGAATGGAAAATTAATAGTGATATGTTATCACTGTCTCTGTTACACACACTACTGATTTGCACAAGTAATGCTATCTCTTTCTTCTTTTTTATTATTATAATTTTTATATTTATTTATTTGATTTCTATGCTGCACATTTTAGAATATTTTTAATCTTTACACTTTACACTCCTTTTGTACTACTTTATATTGAGGCTGCTGCTAGACAGAGGAGCCAAGAACACAATAATTCCACTCCTCTATACAGCTAACAGAATAGAAATATGTGACAATAAAGCCATGTCTGATTCTTCTGATGGGTGTGAATTGGCCAATCATCCAAAACATAGTTTTTTATTTGTTGGAGGAAGGAGAAAAAAGGGGAGAAAAATACCACAGCATGCCACAAAAACAACACATCAAACTCCCATAGAAGAAGTGTCAAGCATTCTCTTTCCCCAGACACATACCTTGTCTCTGTATGTCTGTATGAACCCCTTTGATTATCTCTCTCTCTGTCTCCCTCTCCCCCTAACCTTTCTTTCTTTCTTTCTTTCTTTCTTTCTTTCTTTCTTTCTTTCTTTCTTTCTTTCTTTCTTTCTTTCTTTCTTTCTTTCTTTCTTTCTTCTTATCTTATTACCTGTCATTTATCTCTCTATCTCTCTATCTTTCTTCTGACCTGTCATCTCTCTCTCCCCCTCGCTCTCTGATCTTACTTGTCATCTCTTTCCCTCTCTCTCACCCATCTTCTCTCTATATCCCTCTCTCTTACCCTGTCATCTCTCTCTCTCCCTTGCACTGTCTTCTTACTTGTCATCTCTTTCCCTCTCTCACCCATCTCTCTCTCTCACTCTATCTCTCTCTCTCTTCTTACCTGTCATCTCTCTCTCTCTCCCTTCTTACTTGTCATCTCTCTCCCCTCTCGCTCACCCATCTTCTCTCTCTCTCTCTCTCTCTCTCTCTCTCTCTCTCTTCTCTCTCCTCTCTCTCTCTCTCTCTCTCTCTCTCTCTCTCTCTCTCTCTCTCTCTCTCTCTCTCTCTCTCTCTCTCTCTCTCTCTCTCTCTTCCCCCCCCCCCCCCCCAGTGGGAGTCTCAGCATGCAGGTCTGTCATGTGACCAGTACCAGTCCTGGAAGAGAGAGAACGACCCTGAATACCAGAGGCAGGGGCTGGCCGGCTACCTCAGGGACAACGGCATCAGTGAGTTTATTAACCCTTTCCCTTTCATGGTCGCCGTCGGTTGTGTGATAGTAAAGGGTTAACCTTCTGTCGTGTGGCAGTGAAAGGGTTAACCGGCTGTCATGTGGCAGTGAAAGGGTTAACCTTCTGTTGTGTTGTCGCAGTGAAAGGGTTAACATTTTTGGTAGTGCGGCAGTGAAAGGGTTAAAGACACAATGCGTGATTCCAGTAAGGTAACCCTATGGCTGGGGCAATGTGGCCAAATTTCTATAACACAACATGTTTAGATGCAAAGCACCTCAAAGAGCAACTCACTCAAACACATTATATCATGCCTGCCCCTAGTGGCAACTCACAGACATGACACCTTGTATAAGACCAGTATAATGCAAGTGAGAATGCTTCGCCCCTACAGTATGACTCTGTGTATCCTTTTTCTTATTTGTATAACAATATTTGACAGTATTTGTTTGTGGTTATTTCCACTGAAAACTAAACTGTTATGGGATGTAATGCAACAAAACTATCACAATGTGAATTGAATTGTCATTCAAAATGATTTATATAATTCTTGACAATACTGTGGTAATGTGCATTTCATACGCATATATTGGATCCATGTAAAGTAAAATATCATTGACAATGGTACATTAAGTGTATAGTATATGTGACAGAATATATTAAAATATGGTATATCCCCCCCCAGACCTACATCACCCCACTACAGACTTTGTGTACATAGGACTTTATGGGATCTCTCTCTCCTCTCTCTCTCTCTCTCTCTCTCTCTCTCTCTCTCTCTCCCTCTCCCTCTCCCTCTCCCCTCTCCCTCTCCCTCTCCCTCTCCCTCTCCCTCTCCCTCTCCCTCTCCCTCTCCCTCTCCTCTCTCTTCTCTCCTCTCCTCTCCAGCCTGTCCTAACTGTCGTTTCCAGTATGCTCTGTCTAAAGGAGGCTGTATGCACTTCTGCTGTTCCCAGTGTCGCTACCAGTTCTGCAGTGGCTGCAACAACCCCTTCCACACTGTAAGTCTGTTTCTGTTAATGTCCTGTTTTCTGTGTTTTTTGGCTCCGCTCCCAAGGCCCGTGAAAGCCGCCATCGGGATCAAAACATGTGCGTGTGTGTGGGACGCGTCTATGCCTTCTACAACGCTGTTCGGTGTCCGGGTTCCTCTGATTGGCCACTAAGCCCACGTGACCCTACGCTAGCACGCCCCCCTTACGCCTGAGAGTCACACACAGCTAGTGGCAGGCAGAGAGCCTTGCTACTACTAGCCGAGTGATGAATGAAAATGTATCTGTTTCACCTAACAGCACTATTGCTCCGTGATCATAGCCATCAGGGCAATTCATGCTGGCTAACAAGCTGGGTGGGTGTCGGGATGTTGTTAGCACAACAATAGCTACCAAGCTAAGCTACGTTAGCTTCTAACGGGTGATACACAATATGTACAACAACACAATGATCAAACACCTTATAAATACTATTGTCATGTCCATAAGTTCCCTGGCAGAATACTTGTGAGGACAAGGTATACAAGGAGGAAAGAACCATTTTAAATCGGGTATTGATGCTGGCTAACAAGCTGGGTGTCGGGATGTTGTTAGCACAACAATAGCTACCAAGCTAAGCTACGTTAGCTTCTAACGGTGTATACACAATATGTACAACGACACAATGATTTACATTATTACATATGGTAACGTGGTTGTGGCTTTTACAAATAGTGGTTAGCTTTAGAGATGGATGGCTATGATCACGGAGCAATAGTGCTGGTAGGTGAAACGGATACATTTTCATTCATCACTCGGCTAGTAGTAGCAAGGCTCTCTGCCTGCCACTAGCTGTGTGTGACTCTCAGGTGTAAGGGGGGCGTGCTAGCGTAGGGTCACGTGGGCTTAGTGGCCAATCAGAGGAACCCGGAAACCGAACAGCATGTGGAAGGCATAGACGCGTGTGGAGACTGATTGTATGTGTAACAAATATGTGAAAAGATGCATTTCAGTTGCCTTTTCACTTGTTTTCTGAAAACCAGTAGACTCAATATAAATACTTGTTAAGAGTTGTTGTTGTGGCTCACCGGCCACATGAAGCTGCTCAGGTTATGTTCCAACTCTCAAGTACAAAATACCACCATGTTTATTTCAACAACACTTTCCAATCACCCTTTTTTGGAGAGATTGGAAAAGACATAGGCTAATAGAAGTTTGATAACATAATACTAGTATAGCGGCCTCTTCCTGGGTCCGCTTCTACTGGCAACCGGGGAGGTGATTCCGTACTTGCTCCATCCAAAGAATAGTCTCCACACCTTGAGTTCCGTTATCAGATACCACAGATATCCGATTTATTTAGAAAAGATATAGTTACATGGGAGGTGATCAAAGCGATCCTATTGTTCCTATAAGCGTGGTTCTAATTGTTCAAAGCGTTTCTTAAGACTATCCAAAGTGTTTCCAAAGCGTTCCAAATCGGTCAGAAAATTGTATGCTTTCCCCCGGCTACACCACCCAGCTGATTCCCATTACCTATTTATGTCATCAGCTGCGCCGTGGCAGATTCACCTGTCACGTGAACCACCACAATACAACTGAGAACATTCAATTGGCTATACAGATAAATCATAACATTCCCATAAATCATATCCTTCTATTGGAAATAATAATAATAATAATGATAATAATAATACTAATAATAATAATAATAATCCATAACAAAAAACACTCATATGGCCCTTACAACTAGTTTTACTATGTAGCACTTCTGATTAGATGCGTCCTCCTGCATTGTACAAAATATGAACACATATGAGCGTTATAATAATTTTGATCACTTGTATGTGTTGTTATTTGTATATGTTTGTTAAACTTGCTTTGGCAATCAGTACTTTGGTATTTCAATAATTTTTATTGTGTTGCTGGTTAGATCCTAAACTGCATGTCGTTGTCTTGTTGTGCTTGTATTCTGTGCAATGATAAAAGTCGAGTCTAATCTAATCACTCTCAGACTAGAAACTACAGCCTATACAGTAGATATCTGATAAATAGTCATTTATTTATTCTTCTCCGCTCTGCCTTCTCTTCTCACTTTCTCATTTGCTCTACTCCCTTCCTCTTCTCTTACTGTCCTCCATCTATCTTTTCCCCACCTGTTCTTCCTCCTCTCCTTCCTCCTCTTTTCTCTCCTTGTGTCCTCCCCATCATGTATATATTCCTCTCTCCTTCATCCTTTCTTCTCTCCTCTACTTCCTACCTCTGTCATTAATGTAACAATAGGATTGTTCTATTTAAGTGCTGTTGCACGTAGGACTCTTTTAGAGGTGACACCGAGGGTTCACTTAGGGTGGAACCAAGCTTATGTTGTAACCATAACAACTGTGAATAAAGTACAAGTAAGCAAGTCTGCTTTAACCCTTCATTGTGTACAGTCGGGACACAGACAGAACACATTGAAACATGGTGACAGCTGGGTACAGATCGGGAAAGTAATTTGCGCGGTAGCTGGAGAAGTAAAGAGTTGAGCTGGCGAGCTGTGGCTAACACGGACTTCGGGGAGAAAACTCTTACTAGCTATCGGCGATGGAAGGGCTAAATGCGCTGAGACCTCCTGGTCTACTACTTTTGGACTCCAGCAACTTGGCGAAGGCATGGAAAAGTTGGAAGGAGGAGTTCACATTGTATACAGACCTTACCATGCCCGACGCCGAAGAGACAACAAAAGTCAAGCTATTTAAATATCTCGTCGGAGAAAAGGGCAGAGAACTATGGTCAACTCTGCCGAGTCCGTCGGCGAAGACAACAGTGACAACTATCATCAAGCAGTTTGACGAGTACTGCAATCCAAAGGTAAATGAAACAGTGGAAAGATACAGATTCTTTATCAGGAACCAAGGATTGGATGAAAACGTGGACAGCTATGTAACAGACTTAAGAATGCTGGCTAGTAGTTGCAACTTTGAGGACATTAGAGATTCCCTGATCAGAGATCGAATTGTATGTGGTACAAATAGCTCAGAACTGAGAGAGAGACTGCTCAGGGAGGATAGGCTGACTCTGGAAACATGCCTAAAAATATGTAGAGCGTATGAGCTGTCAAGGTCTAATAGCAGGACACTGCAACAAGGGCAGGCAGTGGAAGAGGTACATGCGCTAAAACAGTCAGAAGAGTGGAAAAAAGACAGCGAGGTTGACTGCATGTTTTGTGGGAAACACATGAGAGGAACAAGAAGAAATGCCCAGCTTTTGGGAAAAAGTGTAAAAAGTGTGGGAGAGAAAATCACTTTGCGGCTAAATGCAAGTCAAAACAGGAGAGCAGCAAGAAAACTAGGAAAGTTCATGCAGTAGCAGAACAGCACAGTGATAGTGATTCTTATGAGGAAGACCTCTGCTGCATAACAGAAGTAAATAGAGAGGATGAAAATGTTAATCAGTTAAAAGACAGCCACAGGCAGGGCCAACAGCTTTTTGCAGGGATGATGTTGGGGGAAACGCTAGTTAACTTCTAAATAGACTGTGGGGCCACCTGTAATGTCATCCCTATACATTTGTTAAACCCTGACACACAGCTAGAACACACTGAGAAAGTGCTGGTGATGTACAATAAGACTAGGGTGATTCCTCTGGGTACATGTAAGGTTAGGATCAGAAACCCCAGAAACAACAAGCGTTGCAGGCTAGAGTTTCAGGTGGTAGACCAGAGTAGCAGAATCCCTTTACTGGGCAGGAAAGACAGTGAGGCTATGAAGTTGATAAAGGTACAGTACGAAAATATCCTAGCTATAGACAGCATAGTGAGGAAAGAGCAGAGTCCAGTGACAGGGGGAGAAAGTGACAGTCACATGACAAGGGACAGAATAAATGCTGAGTTTGGGGATGTGTTCACCGGAGATGGATGCATGGAGGGGGAGTATAAAATAGAGATAGATGACAGAGTGCCGCCAGTGAAACTGCCAAAGCGCAGAGTGCCTGTAGCGATGATCATACCGATACAGGAGGAACTCAAGGATCTGGAGAGAAGAGGGATTATCACACCAGTGGAACGCAGCACTGACTGGATCAGCAGCATGATCTCATTAAGGAAGCCGAATGGGAAACTAAGGCTGTGCATAGACCCGAAACCTCTGAATCGGGCACTAAAGAGAAGTCACTATCCACTCCCGACTATAGATGACATCCTGCCGGAGATGTCAAAGGCAAAAGTATTCACAGTCTGCGACGTGAAGCACGATTTCTGGCACGTCAAGCTAGAAGAGGAGTCAAGCTACCTGACCACATTCGCCACTCCATTTGGTCGCTACCGTTGGCTCCGGATGCCGATGGGAATAAGCCCAGCACCGGAAGTGTTCCAAAGAAAGCTCATGCAGGCCCTAGAGGGCCTACCAGGAGTCTACGTCATAGCAGATGATATGTTAATCACAGGGGAAGGAGCAACGCAGGAGGAGGCAGAAAAGGACCATGACAAGAAACTCTGAGGCTTTCTAACCAGATGCAGGGAGCGCAACATCAAGCTGAACGCGGATAAGTTCAAGCTTCGACAAAAAGAGGTGCCCTACATAGGTCATCTGCTCACGGCTAAGGGGCTGAGAATTGACCCGGAGAAAGTACGGGCGGTCAGAGAGATGCCGAAGCCAACAGATGTAAAAGGAGTACAAAGACTGGTTGGGATGGTCAACTACCTGGCGAAGTTCTTTGACCACCTGTCAGATGACTGCAAGATTCTTAGACAACTCACTATCAGATCACTGTTATTTACTCCTTAAAGGTACATTTGGTATACTATCCTCCCGAGCCCCAAGATGGCGATTTAACTCGTTGCTGCTTAACAACAAGGAATTCATTACACAACTCAAAGAAGCTCTTATAGTATTCCAACGGGAGAATGCAAACTCGGTGCAAGACCCCAGAATAATATGGATGTCGGTAAAGGGAATGATCAAAGACTTCACGGATAGCTTTTCCTCCAAAATGCGCAAGAATCAAAGCACAAAACTGGATGAGCTGGAAACGCTTTACTCAACGTTATTTAATTCTCTGAAATACAACAACTCAACTCGACTAGAAAATCAAGTTAACGTACTAAAAATAGAGATCAATGCCATATACAGACAACAATCGGAAATACAAATACGCAGCACAAGACAACAGCAGTACTCCCATGGTTCCAAACCCAGCCACCTATTAGCCATGCGATTAAGAATTAATGCAACATTTGCAGATATAACTACCATTAGAGCACAACAAGTACTTGTAACAGATCCTGTAAAAATAAACGATACATTCAAAGTATTCTACTCCGACTTATATAAATCAGAAATGACCTTCGATCAAAACAAAATGGACACATTTCTTAATCAAATTATTCTCCCTAAACGTTCAGAGGATGACGCTAAACAGTTAGAAATACCGATCACACTAGAGGAACTCAAGAAGGCCATAACCGCAATGAAAAGTGGTAAGGCTCCAGGAAGAGACGGTTTCCCATCAGAAATGTACCTTTCTTGTTGGGACATAATTGGCCCCTTATTACTAAATATGATCTTATACTCAGTCAAGGAGGGGAACTTCCATAAAATTGACAATATTGCACTCATAACAGTCCTCCTTAAAAAAGACAAAGACCCCAATGAGTGCGGTAGTTATAGACCTTTAAGCCTCCTCGGAACAGATATCAAACTGTACTCTAAGGTATTAGCCATCAGATTACAAAAGCATATGACGTCTTTAGTTCACCCGGACCAAACTGGCTTCATAGGAGGCCGCCTGATCACTGAGAACATAAGACGTATACTGCACGTACTTGATGCCGACAAGGAGGACACCATACCTAAGGCGATGCTGTCCCTGGATGCTATGAAGGCCTTTGACAGGCTGGAATGGTCGTATCTGTGGGCAGTGCTAGAAAGGATGGGGTTAGGAAAAGGATTCATCGATATGATTAAAGTATTATACAAAGACCCATCGGCCATGATTACAACAGGCACAATCATCTCTGAAATATTTCCGGTATCACGCTCTGCCAGACAGGGTTGTCCTCTTAGTCCCGGACTGTTCAATCTATCATTAGAGCCTTTAGCACAATATATAAGACAATCCCAATCCATAGAACCTATCGTAATCAAGGGCACACAACAAAAAATTTGTTTATATGCGGACGATGTAATATTGTTCATGAAAACACCACATTGCCTCATCTGCTCAAGTTGATTGAGGACTTTGGTGATTTATCGGGATTTAAGATAAATTGGCCGAAGTCGGCTTTCCTTCCACTTAACACCCCTGCAAAAAAAGATACAACCCTCCCAGGACAGATACCGATGGTAAAACATTTCAGATGCTTGGGAGTGGAAATATTCCCTACCATAAGACAAACGGTGAAGCACAACTACACAAAAATCCAAAACAAAATCAAAGACGACCTTGATAGATGGGCAAAACTTAAAAACACAGTACAAGCACGGATATCAATAGTTAAGATGGATGTACTACCTAAAATCAACTTCTTCTGTTCAATGCTACCGTTACCCCCTCCAGAGGGTTACTGGAAAAGATTACACTCCTCCACATACAAATTTATTTGGAATAACAAACCACCACGTATAAAAAGATCCACCGCACAGAGAAATAAAGCAGATGGTGGCATGGCATTTCCAGATTTTTTCCTATATTTTAAGGCGTACTCATTAAGTCCATTGACAACATGGTTTGACTCCCAAGCATTAGCATCTTGGAGAAAAATAGAAGGAAACATAGTAGCCCCACATAGACTGAAGGACATAGCATACACTAAACTACCAATCAAGCACTGTGAACGAAAATTTGGCCCCATAATTACTCATGCGATCCGGATATGGCGTGAATCACAAAAAAAAAATCCTAACCCACAAGAATGGCACAATCATACTCCCTTATTCAATAACAATGCTCTCTTAATTGGAAAACGACCTATAAGATTCCCTATATGGGAAGAGCAAGGCATACACTCATTAGGGGATGTTTTTAACAAACAGGGTTTTTGTAGTGATAAAGAAATACGCAAAAAATTTAATCTCACCAAGTCCACATGGCTTTTTCACAAACAGTTAGAGCTATGTTTGAAGTCTCACGGTGTTCCATTAGACAGACCAATTGAACACCACAGATACCACAAATTCTTCTACTCAAGAGACATCGAGAGGTTTTGTTTCAGAATTTTATCATCAATTACTAACGTCCTCATATGAAACCCTCCAACTTGACTCTGTCTGGAGGAGGGATATACCAGACCTGGAAAATGACTTTGATTGGCAAGGAGCCTGGGCAAATGTCCGACTTACATCAAGGAACCCGGATCATCAACAAATCAATCTTAACTATATTCACAGGACATACTTGACTCCTATAAGACTGTGCCGAATGGGGCTCAAACAAGATTCCAAATGCACCCAATGTACAAATGGGGACGAAGGGACATTTATGCACATGTATTGGGACTGCTCACCAGTTAAGGCATTCTGGAAAGATGTGACCCAACAAATATCAAAACTCGTATCTTGGAATATACCTGTACACCCCTCGGTATTGCTGTTGAATGATGTTTTTGAGTTTGCAGTGAATCCACAGCTAAAGAGATTGGTTTTATCGGGTATCACAGTAGCCAAAAAGCTGATCGCATCACGCTGGTTTCAACCGGAAAAAATGTGCCGTAAAGTTTGGTTTCTTACATATCTCGATGTAATTTACCATGAAATATCTACAGCAAGAATTCTGGGTCTCAATGAATCCAAAATGTCAATGTGGTTAGAAGTGGTGGAGAGAATAAAAGCTAGCTTATAATGGTAGTGTCTGGTTAGGTGCGAGGGATAGTGGAGGTACTTCTCAAGGTGGGGTCCGGGAGGGGGGGGTTCGAGCTGAGCATATGTGTGTAGTTTTTTTTTTTAGATAACAGGTATTATGGGTATATCTTATATAAAACAACTAACTAAAAGGTGATCTCATTGGATGTGCCCTGACAATTAATGCTTGTATATCTTATCGTGTGTTGTCATGTTTGTTTATATGTTTGTTTAAAAAATAATAAAAAAATAAAATACAAAAAGATTCTTAGACAACTCACACGGAAGGAAAACATGTGGGAATGGGCAGATGTCCAAGAGGAAGCGTTTCAAAGGCTGAAAGACAAGATAGCCAAAGCACCAGTCCTACAGTATTACAACAGAGAAGAGGAGTTGACGCTACAATGTGATGCGTCCGACACAGGACTGGGGGCCGCCCTGACACAGAAAGGTAAGCCTGTAGCATTTAGTAGTAGGGCGCTCACGCCAACTGAAAAGGGCTATGCCCAAATAGAGAGAGTGTTTAGCCATAGTGTTTGGTATGGAAAAGTTGCAGTGAGAGGGAGACACTACACCCACATGACATGGCCAACAGACCCTGGGCCAAGGTAGGGACAGACCTTTTCTCGTTCCACAACAAAGACTACCTGATCACTGTAGACTACTTCTCTAACTTTTGGGAGGTTGACTATCTGTCTGACACTAAGAGCAACACAGTAATCAGAAAACTCAAGGCCCACTTTGCCAGGCAAGGGATACCTGATGTCGTTATGTCTGATAACGGGCCACAGTATGCATCACAAGAGTTTCAACACTTCAGTCAGAAGTGGGGTTTTGAACACAGGACATCTTCGCCGGGATACCCACAGAGTAACGGGAAGGCGGAGTCGGCGGTAAAGACAGCCAAGGGCCTGATGCTGAAGGCTGCAGCGGCGAGAGAGGATCCGTACCTGGCTATGTTGGACCATCGTAACACGCCGAGCCAGGGCCTCAACACAAGTCCAGCACAGAGACTCCTAAGCAGGAGGACCAGAACCCTGCTTCCTACAAAAGACACTCTGCTGGAGCCAGAGGTAACGGACAATGACCAGGGACTGAAACGCAACAGACAGAGACAGGAAAAATACTACAATCGCACAGCAAAGGACATGGACACTCTGAAAAGAGGAGACAGTGTGAGAGTACAGCCTGGTGACACACACAGGACTTGGAGAGTGGCAAAGGTGATCCAACCAGTGAGCCACAGATTATATGAGGTGGAGTTAGAGTCGGGAGGTGTTCTGAGAAGAAATCGTCGCCACCTCAGACACGATCACACCACTATAGACACACCAGGTACAATCACACCTGCCTCACCAGTGACTGAGAAGGCCGGCCCGCCAGTCAACCCGGTAGGGAGCCAAGGTACGGTCACTACCAGGTCTGGTCGACAGGTTGTCAGGCCTCAATACCTGAAGGACTATACTTCGTGATTAGAGAATGGACTGGAGAGAGAGAAAAAAAAAGAAAAAGAAATAGTGAAATGGGTTATGTGTGCACAATCATGTTTTGAGCGGTTGAGTGTGGAGGGGTACTAATGAGTCATTTACACAGTGTTGTTGTTTGGATCTGGTGTAAGTAAGTAGAACACAGGTTAAGTAGCTGTAAGTTAAATATCGAGATTGTGTATATATCTGTACTTGGAAAAAGAAAAAGAAAGATGTAACAATAGGATTGTTCTATTTAAGTGCTGTTGCACGTAGGACTCTTTTAGAGGTGACACTGAGGGTTCACTTAGGGTGGAACCAAGCTTATGTTGTAACCATAACAACTGTGAATAAAGTACAAGTAAGCAAGTCTGCTTTAACCCTTCATTGTGTACAGTCGGGACACAGACGGAACACATTGAAACAATTAACACCGCTCTCTCCTCCTCACCTCCCTTTTCCACTCTTCTCTATTCCTCTCCCTTCCCCTTCCACTCCTCCTCTCCTCTCCCCTGCCCCATTTCTCTTCTCTCCACTTCTCTCACCCCCCCTCCCCACCACCTGTCCCTTTTCCACTCCTCTCCTCCTTGCCTCTTCTCTCCTCTCCTCCTTGCCTCCTCTCTTCTCTTCTCTCTCCTCCTTGCCTCTTGTCTTCTCTCTCTTCTCCTTCTTGCCTCTTCTCTCTCCTCTCCTCCTTGTCTCTTCTCCTCTCTTTTCTTCTCCCCTCCTGTCTGCTCCCATCTCTTCTCTCCTCCCTCCTCTCCTCCTCTCCTCCTCTCCGCTCTCTGTGCACTAGACCTGTGCTGTGGATCAGTGTAGTGTGACCGGGCTTCATGCTCATCACCCTAGAGACTGTCTGTTCTATCTGAGAGACTGGGAGCCAGGAAGACTGCAGGCCCTGCTGCAGGTACACACACACACACACACACACACACACACACACACACACACACACACACACACACACACACACACACACACACACACACACACACACACACACACACACACACACACACACACACACACACACACACACACACACACACACACATGCATGACATATACTGTACATGTTTTGCCACCTGCATGGGGACACACACAAACGCATGGTATACTCACACATACTTACATGCTGGCACATACACACTGCCCTATTCTCAGTTACATGGTGTTGGTGTAGTGCTTGTATTTATTTTCGGACATCATGATGCCTCTTGAGGCATGACTGTAAATGTAAAACCACATTTTTTATCATACAAATATTTTCATATTTATTATTACTATGATTATTTAATTCCAAGGATGTCTGTAGAGTCGACATGAACGCAATCACCATGATTCCTCCCAAATAAAGCCCTTTTTGGGAAATTCGCTTATTTGCCATCTACCGTGGAGTTAGACAAGTAGATGCATACCCTTTTCTTCTCTGTGCATGCATTAGGCTTAGGGAACAGCCACACCTTAGCCTAGCTTAGCATCATTCACTGGAAGTAGGTGTGCCAGTGTAGCCTAGTTCCCAACAGTCACGAAATACACTCCAAATACAACTCCAAAACTTTCCTGTAAACCGGTTGTGACCATGTGTATTTACCACGTGGGGGGGGGGGGGAATTACATTTTCGTTTTCTAAGCAGATATATACTCGGAACTATTTTTTGTTGCTTTTTGAAAAACTGGGCTTTTGAGGTGATTAAATCACTGCACCCAGGCAGCAGTGGTTCGGCAAAAAAAAAGTCTGAGTATATATCTGCTTAGAAAACGAAAATATAATTCCCCCCCCCCCCCCCCCACGTGGTAAATACGAAAAAACGAAAATGTCTAATTATTATATATATTTTTTTATTTATCTACGTGGTAAATACACAGATCACAACTTGTTTACAGGAAAGTTTTGGAGTTGTATTTGGAGTGTATTTTGTGACTGTTGGGAACTAGGCTACACTGGCACACCTACTTCCAGTGAATGACGCTAAGCTAGGCTAACGGTGTGGCTGTTCCCTAAGTCTAATGCATGCACAGAGAAGAAAGGGGTATGTATCTGCTTGTCTAACTCCAGGGTACATGGCAAATAAACCGTTCGAAAATAGATCGTTTGATCTTTTTCCTTTGATCCCCGCTCTACAGACTTGCCCGGAGCACTCTGAATCACATTGGCACAGCCACATACGCTGGAACTGCAATGCCGATTGAATCTCACCAGATGGCAGTATCGTCTACCATTTGAACTCGGATAGTCTAGTTCAGACAGTGTCTGTCCTTATCCCTTTCTGTCCTGACTCGCTCTGTGGGGGAGGAGCTCTTCCAAAGCAATTGAAAGCAGATCTGCTCGCCTCAGAACCTATAGTGTCCAGTAGACACGTGTAATTATAATTACATATAAACTTGTAATCGCGATCGCCGATGGGATCATTGGAATTCTTCTATTTGGATTACCTTCTGGCTAAGGTAAGGACCCCCTATGTCTATTTTACCGAACGTGAAACATGTTTATGTAACAATCACAGTGGCTTACTGTACCGGTCATAGACGAGGCTTTTTCTAACGATCGGATTTTCGGGGTAAGACTACCCCCCGAAATGAGCCATACCATTTTCCCCATAGCTATAATATAGAATATACAAATAGCGGCGCAAAGATCATGAATTATCGCGAAAACAGTCACGAAAAGCTGTTTGGTTAATTTACCCTTAGAATGCCAGCCTTTCTAGTCGTTTCCATGGTCGTTGCACTATGTTTTCGAAGCTGTGTGTGTGTTCTGTATTATAGCTGTAGAGACATGGTGTGGCCCATTTCGACAAACATTACTTGTAGTCCAGCATGGGAATAATAGTTTGTTTCCACACGCTGTAGTTTGTAGTTTATTACACGCTAAACATTGCACATTTCCAAGATAATAGTATTTTTTCATAGATCGCAAGATAAAACGCATTATGTGCAATAAGCCCAAACCGCTACCTTACCTTAGCCAGAAGGTATTCCAAAAGAATAATTCCAAGTGATCGCATCGCCATCGCGATTACCAGTGTATATGTCTATACACGTTTCGATGGTCAAATACGCTTATGCAACGGAATTCCGAGGCGAGGACTGTGAATTTCTGTCCCAGGAGAAGGAGGGGCTACTAACTGAAGAATGAAAGTGAAGCTTTATCAGCCCAGAGCCCCATGCAGTTCAAACACGGATGATACTGCCACCTGGTGATAGTCTATCAGAATGCAGTTCCAATGTGTCGGGACGTGCCTAAATGATGCAGATCGCTCTGGGCAACTGTGTAGAGCGGGGATCAAAGTAAAAAGATCAACCGATCCAAAAACGACTTTTTACGTTTATGGCACTCAGCGGTCGGCGGCCAAACACGTAAAAAGCCAGTTTTTAGCACAGACTGTGTTAAGTAGAGCTACGTCAAAATGTGTTCTTAACTTTTGTCTTAAGTCCGTTGGTGAATGAGACACAGTATGTTTATGTTTTCTGTGTTTGTACAGAGTAATGGAGTGGTGTTCAACACTGACGCTCCCCCAGGAACACACACCGGTAGGAGACGCACACACACACACACACACACACACTCACACTCACACTCACACTCACGCACACGCACACGCACACGCACACGCACACGCACACACACAGATGTAGGATGACAGACGTGGATGCTCAATTTCCCCAAGGAGATTAATAAAGGAACACTTGACTTGACTTTTTCATCATGGTTCGCAAGAGTGTGATTATTATACAGTGTAATATTCATATTGTGCAACACATGTGACGTGCTCTCACAGAATCAGTCGGAAGTCGCAATGGCTCATTTACATAGGAATGCTGTTTTCTGTCAAACAATGGATTTTTTTAACTTTTGGGCTTTTAACATATTCTAATAAAACAACACCTTGGCTTTCATAATATGTACAGTATATATTATTTCTCATTTAGACTGGGAAATATCATTTTGAAGCGTAGAAATTAGAGATGGTTCTGAAATGTATTTGTTTACAGGCGATTAACGACGCTATAAAATCCTGCGACGCCATTTAAAAAATAATTATAATTTTTTTTAATCTGGATTATCTATCACAAAACTGAACGTTATTGGCATATATTGGAGCGCAGTTATTGTATCTACCTTCTGTGAAAGTTTAACAACAATCCAAGTTGAAAAACCGATCCAAAATGGCGGAGCAATGTCCATAATTAACTTTATTATTTACGGATTTCATTCACGGCTCTTGTGATAATAAATCCAGATTGTATACATCTCAAAATGTGTTTTCGGGTCAACGTGACTGATTTTGTAAGAGCAAGCCACATTTTATATATTCATTCCATCTCTCTTTTTTCCCTATCTCTCTGTCTTTACCTCTCTGTCTTTATATCGCTCTCTCTTTCTCTCTCTCTCTATCTCTCTCTCCCTCTCTCTCTCTCTAGGTCTGTGTGGAGTGATAGAACAGAAGGATGAGGGGGGGCAGCAGTCAGATGCAGCCTGTGGAGCTCACACACAACCTGGACATGCTGGACTCTGCGAGTATGCTTCACATTCATCCAGTTGTTCGTTCATTCATCCATTAATTTGTTAATTCATTCATTCATGAAGCGAACTGACAAAACGAATTGATTGATTTGTTCATTACTTCATGCATGCGATATTTTATTCATATGCACATTCATTAATGTATTCACTCACTCAATCTTTTGACTTTCACTCAGTCATTCAATCATTCATTGTTCCAAATCCATTCTGTGGTTTGTTTAATAATACTGTTTATTCCATTATTTTCCTGTTTATTATTCACAGTTACTGCCATCTTTGCATTTTTTTTCACAATCATAACTTTTTCCTAATTTTCTTTTCATCTATTCAGATACTTTTCCATTTTTAGATTTTAGTTTTTTACAGTATTTTCTTTTTTTAAAGTTTTTAGTTTTTCAAAAATATTTGTACCTTAACTCATTCAGCGCCAGACCCGATGATAGTCGGGTTATCTCGCCAGCGGTTGAGCGCCATAACTGAGTATAGTCGGGTTTTCATCGTTCTTTCTTTTATTCGATTTTTTTATTCTATGCAATGTCACGGACCTCGATGTTACCAGAGAAAATCATCCTGAGATCCCAAAAGTGCAATACCAGCCGCATCCTGCTAGGTGGCAGTATCGCCCACCCTTTGAAACCTTGTATCTTATGGCGGCCGGGTAGCGCAGCGGACTAAGCGTCTGTCTACCACCGCAGAGACACTGGTATCGAATCCGGCTGTCAGCGGTACCTCCGGCTTGGTCGGTCGTCATACTAACACAATTGGCAGTGTTAGAGGGTGGGAAGCCGGTGGGTGGTAATCTGGTCGTTGTAAACAGTGACTCCTACAGGTCGGTCAGGGCGCCTGCACAGCAAGGGAAGGAACTGGTGAAGGTAGTGTGATCCTCCCATGCGTTACACTTCACCAATGACAGTCCGCGCTGTCAGGTTAAAAGAGGCTGCTGGCTGTCTCCTATGTATCGGAGGAAGCATGTGATAGACTTCAGGGCTCCCTAGACCGGCAAGTAGGGGGCAAATGCGCGCAACGACCAGGAAGGGGAGGGGGGAATTGGCATAACGACTAAATTGGGATGGGAGGAAAATACAGAAAAATAGAAGGAGAAAAAGTGGACAAAAAAAAAGAAACCTTGTATCTTGGCCAAATGTCTGCGGTCTCACTTTTCCTTGTCGGCCGAGTGGAGCAGTTCTCCCAGTTCCATTGAAGCGCGTCAAATATCCCCGATCCATATGTGGTGGGTTATGCCGTGGACCAAATGGACATCGGATGTGCCAGATGGCGATCAAACAATTGGAATATTATTTTTGGAATACTCCCGATCACAGGTAAGGACTATCTGACGTCTATTTTAGCTTGATCCTGCAATGCTTTTATACCGATCGGGCTGATAAGCGTTTTTAGTGTTCAATACGAATGCTGTTACTGACAATCAAATAATCAGAAACAACCCCCCCCCCCCCCCCTTTCATGCATTCATGATGAAACATAATACCTATGACATAGATGTGATTTGGGAATAGTAGCGTGTACAGGCAAGAAACGGCAACGTCTATAGTAGAATTGACGTATAAGGCTAGAACTCAGCATTTTCGGGAATTACCCCAGACCGCTCTAAATCCATACTTATATACACCACGGTATAACACGGGAACGTATGGATGGAAAAATGTATTCTTTTTCACATATTGAACGATAGATAGGTGAGGTGATGTCAAATGGGCCATAGTATTGTATCCATAGCTATAATATAGAATATAGTTATAGCTCTACAAACAAGGTGACGCACTCCTATCTTTTAAAGCGTGGCCTTGCTATGGCGGGCTCCATCTAATAGCTGGCGCTGAATGAGTTAATGGATAGTTTTTTCATATTTGGTATCCATACATACATCCATACATTCACCCACCCCAGTTTTTCACAATCATAATTTTTCCTTGCCTCACTTCTCTCTCTTTTTTATTTGCTTTCTGATCTATCATAAACATACTGTAACCATGGTAACACCTGTATCCAGGA
>NC_140177.1:100615361-100785457 GCF_963971535.1 Notolepis coatsorum
GTCTGCAACGATAACGTAATGGAATACTATGAATAACTTGGCAGCAAATCAGCCCGTAATCAGAGGATCCGGGCGCCACATGCAGTGACAGTTTAGCACAGCAGAGGGAGTAGGTGATTACTGTAAGCCCGCCGCTGGTCTCTCAACATCAAAGAAGAAGACGTTTGGTGACCAGTCTCTGCAGAGGCTCCTCCCAGGCACACGCCTGCCACTGCCCAGCCAATCCATTCTCTTGTAATTTTTAAAGGTGATTTATATTTTTACGTTATCTGTTTACTTCATGGGGATATTGCACATGAGTTAATGTTAAGGTGCCAGAAAGGGTATGGATCCACCTGGTCTTTTTTTATTTATTTGTAGGCACTGACATTTTACAGTTTTGCTGTAAAATGGTAGTATCCATGCTAGAAGTCTCGGTAAATGGGAGATTTTAGGCACATTTTCTAGGCCAATCATCTTCTAATAAGGCTCTAATACAGTGAATCCTGACGGTTTGTATCCTAATCTGATTCAAGTCTCCACCTCTTTCTTACGCACACATTTTGTTTATAAAACCTAACCCTGACCTTAACCTCACTGGAGACGTCATGCCTAGGCATAACCTAAAAATAGCTTTTCACTTTGCTGAAATACAGCGAACATTTGGTGGTCGATATCCTAATCTGTTTGTTCAAGCCACTTTCACACGTGCAGGAGGTCATTTAAAGGATCCTGGCTGTGGTGGACTGTGGTGTGTTTTCCTCTCACATTTACCAACCTGACAGGGACTGTACAGATATCCCGGGAAACGTGCAAAACATTTACAGTAACATATACTGTTATTTACATATTCTTATAAGGGTCTAGCAGCACGGGAAGTGCCCAGTCGACTGAGAGCTGTTTACCATGAGGCAGTAATACTGAATACAAGTAGCCAGAGGTCATCTGTAAACCTTGTTGGGCGCAGACATGAGACGATACATATTAATAGTTGGTAAAGTAAGCAGCAAGCAGCAGTAAGATGGCCGCACATACTGCTGGTGGACAAATGTATCTTTTGAGTGTAGAGAGGAGTCCAGAGTGACATTAACACTCAAAGAGTTGTGTATGTTCGTGTAGAGAGGAGTCCAGAGTGACATTAACACTCAAAGAGTTGTGTATGTTCTCAGTGTAGAGAGGAGTCCAGACTTGGGGCGTTGTGTGTCTTGCTGCTCTGAAAAGCTCATATTATTTCTTAGTGGTGGGAATCACCAGAAACCCCCGATACAGTAAGTATCACGATACAATAGTATTGCGATTTTATGACATATTGTGATATATTACCCTTTTTCAACTGCAAACTTAGTCAACATCTGCAATAAAAAAAAGTTTTATCTAATAAGATAAAGGTTCAGTCTTTCCATTTCCACCAAAATATTGCCATACAATGCTGTATCCCCCACCCCTATTATTTTCGAATAACCAGTGGAAATACACAAGCATTAGAAAAAGAAGGTAGATCCAAACCCGTATAGGCAAAAAAAGACTAGCCAATTGTCCTCAGCACCTGGTTTCATTGACTAAGATTTAAGTTAAGCTGTGTATGGTAAACCACGCCATCATGTATTTTATTATAGTGAGTATGACTGACTGTTATTTTTTGACAATTAAATGAAATCCTACTGTATGATTATCATTATGACTATTGCCATGTCTCCACTGGCCAGGGTTTAGCCATTCTGTGGCCTCTCATTGTGTTTAGAACCCGGTCAAACCTGGCTGGGACTGATTGCATCCTTATGGTTTAGCTTGTGTACCACAGTTAGTGGTGTGAATTTTGAAAGGGTGCCTACGGTAGCAACTGGAGTTTACAAGAAATGTAGTGTGTGTGATTGTACGTGAGTAACCTCCATTTTAATAGTGATGTGCAGAACGTGAGTAACCTCAGTTTTAATAGTAATGTGCAGAATGTGAGTAACCTCAGTTTTAATAGATAGCAGAACTTGGTCCAGGTGCAATGCTAGCCTAGCTTAGCATAAGGACTGGAAGCAGTAGGGAGCAGCTAACCTAGCACCATCAAAAGGGAATCAATAAAAATTCCAACAACTCTAAAACGGATGCACAGAGATTCAATTATATCAATCTTCTCCTCTGACTCTGGGGAAGATGGCAAATAAGTGTATTTCCAAAAATGTTGTGTTCCTTTAAATCAAAATGCAGAGAATCATTTCATGGTCTGAGAATTGCAACCGCTTCAACCAATTCAGGATGAAGTTTACATAATTTTTTTTATAAATATATTAGAAAATGATGTTTAGGATGAGAAGATTGTCTTAACACTTTGATTGCCTAAGGCTAAATTCATGATATACCATCCCTTGCCAGCTCTATTTGTCTATGGAAAAGTTCCCCTTCTTTGCAGGGCTATAACTTTTTAAATTCTATTGCTAAATTGCCATTATTAGGGCCCATTCAAGGTCCTATATGTATTGTTCATTGTGTAGCAACGTTAAACTTTTTCATTCACATATTCATAGTAAAATATGGTCTAAAGTATAAGTATGTTTTCATCTCTTTCTGCAGCTTTCTCCAGAACGTGATTTATAGCCCCAAATGCATTATATTGATGATGAAATACAGTTTGGTAGGAATCTGTGAGAGATAAAAAATTTCAATTGGACGTACTTCTAGAAGTTTCTACGTATCATCTGATGATGACCGGATGGGCGGGGGATCGTTTATAATTCCGTGGGCAGCGTTATATCATTCATCTAGTGGGTGATATGATCATCAGAGCAGTTTATATCGAACACGTTCAAAAATAACGCTGAATCTTACCGTATCTTCCTCGCGCCGTTGGACGATGAGCGTGGAACTGAAATATTCCTATTATGGGATGTAGAAATACGCGATCTATTTCCAGGTTGTATAATAGTATATACGTCCAAATCATGTTGTTTATCGAGTTATTGGCAACGGATCGCTATGTATTGTGTTGACATCGAGTCCCGGGACCTATAGAGAGTGCCCGGAAGTAATATGGACGATCAGCACTTCATCCACATAACTTCCTGTTTGGCGCTTCTGCCGATCGGCCACCAGATGGCGCTCTTGAACCGCTAGAGGTTTGAGAGGAGCTCAGAACTGTGTGTGAAGGCTGCGGATGGAAAATATGATTCCGATCACAGATTTTTGAAATATTGATATTAAAGACGAGTTACGGCGTCCTCGGCAACTTGAGCATGGCGGGGAAGGACGCCTAAACACGTTTTCGGCGTGTTAAGATAAGATATTCCTTTATTGATCCCCTTGGGGAAATTCAGGCATCATAGCAGCATGGGGGAAGGGGGGGGGGGGGGGGGGTGGTGGTACAGGTAGTAAAAACAACACAGGCAGTGTAAACAATTAGGTCAATTTTGTCTATAATTTACTATCTAACTAGCTGATGCATATGCATAGTCTTATCTAAACTATTAAGAAATGGAGAATGAACACTCAATTGTCAGACAATTATTGTCTGCACATGAAACTTTTCCTTCATCTCCATATTGGATTAATTGAAGTTGAAATTGACATCAACCCTGATCATGACATATTTACATATAAGCCTATTATAGAATCCGTCTGGGAGAAGCACAGTGTACCCTTCTTTTTTTTCTACTTTTTCTCCTCCCTTTTTCTGTATTTTTCTCCCATCCCAATTTTAGTCGTTATGCCAATTCCCCCCTCCCCTTCCTGGCCGTTGCGCGCATTTGCCCCCCACTTGCCGGTCTAGGGAGCCCTGAAGTCTTATCACATGCTTCCTCCGACACATGTGGAGACAGCCAGCCGCTTCTTTTCACCTGACAGCGAGGACTCTCACTGGGAAGTGTAATGCATGGGAGGATCACACTACACTCCCCAGTTCCCTCCCTTGCTGTGCAGGCGCCCTGACTGACCTGTAGGATTCGCTGTTTACAACGACCAGGATACACCCCACCGGCTTCCCACCCACTGACACTGCCAATTGTATCAGTATGGACGACCGACCAAGCCGGAGGTACCGCTGACAGCCGGATTCGATACCAGTGTCTCTTGCGGTGGTAGGCAGACGCTTAGTCTGCTGCGCTACCTGGCCGCCACACAGTGTACCCTTCTGTACATAATACAGGGCATATGCATCAACTCGGGAATTCCTAGTCGCAAACTTTGGGATGATTTCTCAACCCCCAGTTCAAACCTCAGCATCATTTGATGTAATTTCAACATGACCACCACATCGTATAAATGTTACTGTCATTAGCTGTTTCAAGAGTACTGTAACGACCCTGGGATTGAGGTGATTGGTCAGCGAGCTGTCACTCTCCGCTCTGCCAACCAGCTATTGGTCACGCGAGCCCGTGGTTGGTAGAGGGGAGGGGGCAAAGGCTGAGGGTATAAGAGGGTGGTACTCAGTGGCGGCCCGTACATTCTTCTCCATGGGGGGCGCTATACCAAACATTTTGCAAACAAGTACCACGCATTGGCGAATATTTAATAAGGTACAACTATCACCATTGCCATCAATCAATATATGATCACAGTCAGTCAAATGCAGCCAATATGCCCTACACAATCAGAGAGAGAGAGAGAGAGATATCGCAACTCTACCTTGTTGTTAAGTTGGCAGCAGGCAGAAGGGCTTGATAAAGTATATCCACTCCACTGTCCAGACTGTGTTGATCTCCATTGTCCATGCATGTCCACACTGCATCCATATATAGCTTGTTGTTAGCCAACAAGTACTGTGTGAGTGAAGAGCTGTGTCTTTGTCCATTTCCGTGTCGAACAGCCTGCAAACTACCTGGCGTTCCTATCGCCATGCTCTAAGACAAACTCTAACCTTAACCAACTTTGAAAGAGTGCCTAAGCTTAACCGTCGAAATAACTTGCTGTCACGCTCTAAGACAAATAGCTGCATCACAACAACACAACAGCATAGAGACTAGTATCTACTGTAACTAACCAGAAACCGGCGTTGGCCAATCAGAGAGAGCGTCTCCGCGAAATGCGGCTACGGAAAAAACTGACGTCGGCCAATCAGAGAGCGTCTCCGAGAAATGCGTCTACGGAAATTATAGACGCTGCTGCTTAGACCGCTTCAAAACGCGCCTGTGTTCTATCATAATACATCATATTTCAACGCACAGCGCGTTACGCACTGATTGGCTGCAACGGATACAGCGATGAAACAGTGCACGGCGTGCGCGCGCACTCAAAGCGCTATTGCGTCTAGCCCGAGAGAAATACAGCTAGGAGAAATGCGGCTACGGTAACGGAACGTATTCTCTATCAGACAGTGAGTCACTTCCTGTTCAGGAAAACGATTATTTATATTTGATATATTAACGTTATATTGTGCATTGGAAACACAAACATACTTAAAATGAGTAAATATTATTCATTTTAAACATGTTTATATTATTTATAGGGCTATAAAACAAAAAACAAAAAAAATATATTTCTTATTCTTCTCTCTTTTAACCAGGGTTAACCAGGGGGGGGGGGCGGCGCCCGAGCGCCCCTAGTGGCCAGCCGCCACTGGTGGTACTCCTGGAGTGCGCTCTCTTGGCTGGCTGGCTGGCTGAATCACTATTTACTCAGTCCCGGCGCCATGGGCGGCATTAGGGGGCCGGGCCCGCCCACTGAGTCAGGACAAGACGGGGAGGACGTGACCCTCTTTGCGCCGCCCCTGTGCCTCAAATAGATTCGCTATCAGCTCTATCTTTAATCTTTCAAAATGTTCAGTTGCTATCGCTATTAGCTCTATCTTAAATTTTTCAAAATGTACAGTTGCTATTGCATGCACTCATCTGTGTTCCACTACACACATGAGTGCATGCTTACCAACTGTCCGTCTGCAACACTACTATCACCAACATCTAAGAAGGGAGATCCCCCCTTCTAAGGTTTCTCTCCTCCACACTGCCTGTGGAGCTTTTCTTCCCTAATGTTAGGTTTTAGTGAGTTTTTCCTTACCTTCGCGTGGGGTATGTCTGGGAGTGCTTGCATTCTTTCATTTATTTGCATTCATCTAAAAAAATTTGCACCTTATGGTGTTCTTGTTCTGTTCTTGACTTATTGTTATGTTTTCTTCTTGACTTGTTTAAAGAAGATCTGTACGGCCCATGGGGACATTAACGTGTGTTGTCGGGCCCTATAAATAAATTTGATTTGATTTGATTTGATCTGTGCCCACCCTGGTAAAAAAAAATCTTTTTTTTTCAATCAAAGTCAACTATCCAAATCCTTAGTCGGGGACAGCCCTAGTGGGCACTGATGTCAACAACAACACTACTGAAGCTAGCACGGCACTGAGAATTCGTTTTCTACCCTCAAGAACGTCTTTACAGAACATCGCCTTAGTATGCTTCATCGACGCAACTAAGGCCAATTTAATTCAGTTGGAATTTGAGAAGGACTTAACAAAAAAGTTCAGGAATGAGTGGAGGGGCAGTGTTTTAAGAAGATTTCACTCTGTCCCCAAACGCCGCTTGCCGCTCTACTTATGATGGTGAGTAGCCTGTGGAGGAATTTAGTTTGCTTTTTTATGCACCTTATTTTTGTCAGTTCAGTTCAGTTGGTCAGTGAATTCAGAAGTGTTGAATAAATGGAGACTTTTCAAAGATATAGAATAGAATAGAAATTTATCCTGAGGGAAATTTGACACTGCAAATCACTCAACATTAAACATTTTAGACAGAACAAGTCACAAATAAGAATAACAAAACAAATGAATAGAATAAAATGAAATAGAATAAGAATAGAATAAAAGATACAGTAAATAAATACAGTAAAAATATACTGAAGTCTACAGTAGGTGTAATAATGCACAGTGCTGTTTCAAAAGTAAGAGTCCAGGAAGATGGTAATTGTCACTCTGTGCTCAGTGAGGCACAGTGATGCATTGTATAGTCTGATGGCTGTCGGAATGAAGGACTTCCTGTGCCGTTCAGTGCTGCATTTAGGTAGTGTGAGCCTATAACATGCTCCTCCTGTCAGCCAAGTCTGTGTATAGTGGGTGGGAGGGGTTTTCCTTGATGGCCTGGAGCTTAGCAAGGTTCCTCCTCTCCGCCACCCTCGCTAGAGTCCAGCTCCACCCCAACCACGCTACTGGCCTTCCTGACCATCTTATCCAGCCTGTTTGTATCCCCTGCTCTCAGTCCGCTGCCCCAGCAGGTCTGTTATATATATCCGTTCAGTCTGTTTTTGTATAAGTGAAAGTTCTTAAGATAGAGAGAAATTAGATTTTTCAATTGCCTCTCTGCTGTTTAGTTCAGCACCGTGGGCAGCGCCAAGCAAGCCACAGCGCCGCTGTCCCAGCTGAAACGTATAAAAGGGAACCTGTGTTGAAAAACCATTGTGCCCCCCCGAGAACATTTTATGCCCCCCCACTAATTTGTTTCTGCAGCCTGGTCTGTATTTACTGTTGCTACTGGCTGAATCACTGTCTGTATTTACTGTTGCTACTGGCTGAATCACTATTTACTGTTGCTACTGGCTGAATCACTATTTAATGTTGCTACTGGCTGAATCATTGTCTGTATTTACTGTTGCTACTGGCTGAATCACTATGTACTGTTGCTACTGGCTGAATCACTGTCTGTATTTACTGTTGCTACTGGCTGAATCACTATTTACTGTTGCTACTGGCTGAATCACTGTATTTAATGTTGCTACTGGCTGAATCACTGTCTGTATTTACTGTTGCTACTGGCTGAATCACTATGTACTGTTGCTACTGGCTGAATCACTGTCTGTATTTAAGATGGCATATTCCTTTATTGATCCCCTTGGGGAAATTCAGGCAGCATGGGGAAGGGGGAATGGGGGTACAGGTATAGTCATGGTAGTATAAAGACATACATATAGGCAATACAATTGTATCTGAATATAAGAATATGAGAGAAGTAAACACTGCAAACAATATAATTCACTTTGAATATAAACATTTTAGAAAAATTAGGTTCAAATGAGGGTTTGTGGGCTATGCCCCATCAGTTAATGTCAATAAATATAGGCAATCAAACATTTGAATCTGAACATATACTATGAGTAAGAGTAAAGGTAAACAGTAGGGCTGTACCGAATGCTTCGAAGTTTCGATCATAATGTTGACATTCAAATTCTAAATCAACATTCGAAATAAAAAAATATTTATTTAATACAAAAATTTTAATCTTTTTTGTATATGTCTATTCAATCTGTTTAAACCAATGGGGGTTTTCTTCACAGTTGCAGATAAAGTTTAGGCTACACTAATATTATACTATAAGACGCCACCATCACTTTCGTACCAACTGTGCCCTTATTGGATTATTTATATTTGACGAAACTGATGAGTTATATTAATTAAAGAATGTTTTTTATTTTTGTTTGTATCCTCTTTTTCTCCGCCTGATTTTCGATGTTTTTCCTCCCATCCCAATTTAGTCGTTATGCCAATTCCCCCCCTCCCCTACCTGGTCGTTGTGCGCATGTTCCCCCTACTGGTCGGTACAAGGGAACCCTGAAGTCTACCACATGCTTCCTCCGACACATGCGGAGACAGCCAGCAGCTCTCTTTTCACCTGGCAGCGAGGACTCTCATTGGTGAAGTGTAACGCGTGGGAGGTCACACTGCCTTCACCACTTCCTGCCTTTCGCTGAGCAGGCGCCCAGACCTGACCTGTAGGCGTCGCTGTCCACAACGCGAGATTACCACCCGTCTTACCTCCCGCTAACTCAGCCAAACGAGTTAGTATGACGATCGGCCCAAGCCGCAGGCAATGCTGACTCCGGGAGTCGAGACCGCAGCCTCTCACATTGGTGACGAGCGCATTGGTAATCTCCGCTACACCACCCGACCGCCCCAAAGAAAGTTGATTTAATAATAAAAAACGAATTTAATCAGATTAATCACTTTATTCAAATTGAGGAATTAGTTTTAAAAAAATAAATAATAATAATATTTTTTTATGAAATCATTTTTTTTTTTTTTTTACAGACATTCGATGCTTCCTTTGAATACTTAATAATAATAATAACTTCGTTTTGTATAGCGCCTTTCATAAGACCCAAGGTCGCTTTACATAGGGGGGGGGGGGGAGATGACAAATTAACAAACATAGTGGACAGACACAACATATACACAGGGCCGCCTGGGAGAAATGCGAGGCCCTGTGCAAGATTTAAACGCGAGGCCCCCCCTAACCCCCCCCCCCCTTAGAAAGAGAGAGATAGAGAGAGAGCATGTCTGTTTGTGTGTTAGAGAGAGAGCATGTATATGTGTGTTAGAAAGAGAGAGAAATATATAGAGAGAGCATGTCATTTTGTGTGTTAGAGAGAGATATAGAGCATGTCTGTGTGTGTTAGAAAGAGAGAGAGAGAGCATGTGTGTTTGTGTGTTAGAGAGAGAGAGCATGTCTGTGTGTGTGTTAGAGAGAGAGCATGTATGAGAGAGATAAGCAAGACAGCTAAGATGAGCCCCTAAAGGATATTCAACTTTTAATGGAAGAACAAAACAGAAGGAAAAGATAACTTCACAAAGGCAACATGAATATACATAGATCCAAAAGGACAAAGATCAACACTCAAATCCAAAGAGAAGAGGGTCTATACCAGAGAAAACAAAGTAGCAAGGAGCCAACGGCCGACATCAGCTAAATAGGCTAACTGCAAATAGAGTAGCCAGGTACTGACACCAGGTACACACCGTTAGCTACAACAGCTAGCCGGCCTGTTTGGCTCAATATAACGTTAGCTACGTTAGCTAGCCGGCCCGCTTTTGCTCAATATAACATTAGCTACAACAGCTAGCCGGCCCGTTTGGCTCAATATAACGTTAGCTACGTTAGCTAGCCGGCCCGCTTGGCTCAACATAACGTTAGCCTTAGCCACGATAGCTAGCCGGCCCGAGAGAGAGAGAGAGATATCCACGGCGGGAATAGAATAGAGTGCATTAAAAACTCACCAAACGTCCAAGAGGATGGAGACAACCGCGTGGAGTTGACGAAGTTCATCTGCCAAACGACCGTCCTCTTCATCTTGGCATAACAATGCTGCACGCGCTCTCTCTAGGTTAGCTAACGCTAGTTAGCCTTTAGCTAAGCTAGCTACTAGCCGACATCATGGCTATCCCGACTGAACCACACGTTAGCACTCGATATTATAACGTAGCTAAAGCTAACTAGCTGTCCCTGCCTTTAGCTAAGCCGACATGGCTAGCCTGACTGAACTGTCTAACATGCAACAACTTTCATCTTCAGTCCATCTGCTGAACGACCGTCCTCTTCGTCTTGGCTGGCATAAGCATAACCTCCAATGCTGCACGCGCGAAATAGTCAAACGCAGCTGACGCACGCCGGCCGACTGTACACATGTAACCCCTCCCTTCGTTGAAACCAATAGTATGTCTGCTGCAGAGCCCCAGAGCTCCAATAGTGAGTGTCTGCTGCAGAGCCGCAGAGCCAGGAACAAGTCAGACACATTCTACAAACGTGTCTAATGTGAAATATATAAGCATAATATAAGCAAAACTAGATTTTAGGTCTGTGATGAAAAAGGGCCTCGCGGGAAGGGGGGCCTCGAAAAAAATAAAAAATAATAATTCCTGCGAGGCCCTGTGCGACCGCACTGCTCGCACACCCCCTGAAAGTGAAAAGTGAGAAATTAGGGGTTAAAGGCCAAGTTGAAAAGGTGGGTTTTGAGCAGTTTTTTAAATGAGTCCAGAGTTGGGGCGGTGCAGAGTTCTGCAGGGAGGGAGTTCCAGAGGGTGGGAGCTGCCACACTGAAAGCTCTGTCCCCGAACGTCCGCAATCTGGTTCGGGGGATGGAGAGCTGACCAGTGTCCATGGATCGCAGGGACCGTGACTGAGTGTAGGGGTGGAGGAGGTCAGTGAGGTACTGAGGTGCCAGAGCGTGAAGGGATTTGTAGGTGAGCAGGAGGGTTTTGTAGGTGATGCAGGATTTGATGGGGAGCCAGTGGAGGTGGATGAGGGTGGGGGTGATGTGCTGCCAGGGTTTGGTGCGGGTTAGAACCCTGGCAGCTGAATTTTGAACATACTGGAGCCTGTCCAGGGTTTTGCTTGGGACCCCGGACAGGACCCCGTTGCAGTAGTCCAGGCGGGAGGTGACGAAGGCGTGGATGAGGGTCTCAGCTGTGGTGTCGGAAAGTGATGGTCGGAGTCTGGAGACGTTTCTGAAGCTTCGAATGTTAATAAATGACATTCGGTACAGCCCTAGTAAACAGTACACAAGGTACCCTAACTGGCAGTCAGACACGGTTAGTGGTCAGACATTCCTAATAGTTCTTGAGTTCTGCAGCCGTTAATTCCGTTAGCATGAACACTTCTAGGCCGTAATCCCCCTTACCTTACTCGCCTAGTCCACCCTCGTCCACTCCCAAATTACCACACCCGGTCAGCCACACATATCCTGGTAAACGCCCCCCATGCCAACTCCTCACAAGGCCGTTCCTCCTTTCAGTACGCAGCAGCTGATAGCTGGAACACACTACAAAAAACCTTAAATATGGAAACATTTATTTCAATTCGATTGTTTAAGGAAACTTTAACAAACTCCCTAGAGCACTCATGTAGATGTTTCTCCATGTGCTAACACCATGCTGCCACTATTGTTCTCTTGTCCGCCAGTTGTTGTTCAGTTCAGTTGTTGCTCTGTATGTATGTCCTGCCTTTTTAATAATGTTCCTTTGTGTTTTATTTTTATTTATTTGATTTGATCCCCCATCCCCTTTCCCCTAGGGGGCTTTTTACCCCCAAATAGGCCGTTATTGAAAATAAGAACTTGTTCTTAATTAACCTGCCTATTCAAATAAAGGTTTGATGATGATGATGATGATGAAGGACTGGCCAAGGTGGATTTTATGTTGCTACTGGCTGAATCACTCTGTATTTACTGTTGCTACTGGCTGAATCACTGTCTGTATTTACTGTTGCTACTGGCTAAATCATTGTCTGTATTTACTGTTGCTACTGGCTGAATCACTGTATTTACTGTTGCTACTGGCTGAATCACTGTCTTACTGTTGCTACTGGCTGAATCACTGTCCTACTGTTGCTACTGGCTAAATCACTGTCTGTATTTACTGTTGCTACTGGCTAAATCACTGTCTGTATTTACTGTTGCTACTGGCTGAATCACTGTCTGTATTTACTGTTGCTACTGGCTAAATCACTGTCTGTATTTACTGTTGCTACTGGCTAAATCACTGTCTGTATTTACTGTTGCTACTGGCTAAATCACTGTCTATTTACTGTTGCTACTGGCTAAATCACTGTCTGTATTTACTGTTGCTACTGGCTAAATCACTGTCTATTTACTGTTGCTACTGGCTAAATCACTGTCTGTATTTACTGTTGCTACTGGCTAAATCACTGTCTGTATTTACTGTTGCTACTGGCTGAATCACGTCTGTATTTACTGATGCTAATGGCTGACTCACTGTATATTTATCATCCATTGTTTTACTGACAAGTGGGACCTGTGCACACACACAAATACATAGTAAAAACATACAAATATAAAATGAGTTCACAAATAAAATACATTAAAACGGGGCTGTCCTCGACTAAAGAAATTCTTAGCAAAGACGCAGAGGAACCTCTTTCAATTACTTAATTGACTATTGTTAGGGGTTAACTTTGCGGGATTAACGTTTCTTTAGCTCTGTACATAATTTTTTGCATACTTTTATAATAAACCAAATCATTACATTTCATAACATGAGACTTTATAAACAGTGGATTTGTGTGGTCATAGTAACCAGCCTTATAAAGGCTCCGAATGCTGTCTGTTTTTCAAGTAGCTCTTCAGCCAAGAGTTAGCTATACCTCGTATCCCATACTTCTCCAATTTTCTCAACACAAACAAAAAAGATTTCTCACATACTTTCTCAAAAATATCAACTATGGTATTCATAAATTGATCAATGCAAGAACCAGGCATTCTATATGCAACTCAAGAATACTCTTAACTTTAGCAGAGTGAATTTCAATTGTAAAACCCTCCATGATATCATTAACAACTAGTATCAATTACTCTACATTGAAAATCTTTCTGTACATAAAATGTAATGCCACCACTCCTTTTGTTTATCCGGTTTACACAGAAATGATCATAACCTCAGAAACATAGGAAAGGTACGACCATTCATAAATCAAAATCATGCAGAGAAGCTAATTCATGCTTTTATATAACCGACTAGACTACTGCAATGCACTATTCACTGGTCTCCCCAAGAACTCCTACTGAAAGACTCCAGCTCATTCAAAACTCTGCAGCTAGACTACTAACTAATACCAAAAGGAGGGAACACATTAGTCTTAGCTACTTTACACTGGCTTCCTATAACTTTTAGAATAGATTTTAAGGTGCTTCTCCTCACATACAAAGCTCTAAATGGACAAGGACCCAGCTACATTGCTGACTCTCTAATAAACTACACACCCGCCAGAACATTGCGATCATCAGATGCATGTCTATTAGAGGTCACCAGAAAGAGTCATGAGAAGATCGGTGATGCAGCCTTTGTAAATTACGCCCCAAAACTGTGGAACACGTTACCCTCTAAAACTCTCTAAAAGGTCCGAACCCCCCCCCCTCACCCACCCCTCCCCCCTAATGTACAGTTTCCTACTTTCTGTTAGGATCTCTGTTTAACAGTACTGTACTGTATATTTGCATATCTTCTTCATAAATGTCATGATGTATATCTGTATGTTGTTGTGTATGTCATAAATGTCACTATGAATTGAAAATGGGGGACCCTGATGTAAACAAGACGAAAGTCTTTCTCTGGTCTGCATCCCCTTAACAATTGTGTGTATTGAGAGCTGTACTGTATTGTACCCATTCTGCAATCTGTTAATAAAGTTTTCAATCAAACCCAACAATATTAGGGAAGCCAATACGTTAGACATTTTTAAATCTCTTTACCAAAGCATTTGACTGACTTTACACTATTATACTGCACTATTTCTCTGTGATTGACATTGCACTATTTCTCCATGTTTTATTCCCCATGTTTGTATTCCCTTTTATGTTTTTATTTTATTTTATTTTATATATCCGAGGCTGGACATCCGTACTAGTCAATTACTGTTTTCCCACAGATAGGCGGGACGTTTTGGGACCGTGAGCAGGACATTTACAGACAAAGTCTTGCGAGTGAATTCACAAAGAATGGATTGCGTGGTGCTAATTGCACCCTTAACTGCGCGAGTTTAGCGTGCGGTATCTGCTCCATCTTTGCGCGCTATTCACTAAGGATTTTGCGCGGATGCGATAGTAGCACAAACACGCCCATAGGTGTGCAGTTTGCTCCTGATTTGCTCCATCGCAGTTTGCTCGCAGAGCAGTTTGCACCTGACAGCGCTGTTGGCAGATATCAGGAAGGGGAAAATGAGGGAGAGGGAAGTAAGCTCTTATTATTCTTGTTATTGCGGTTATTGCTTCCATTGTTATGAATGAGAGAACCCACACAGCAGGAGATTCCCGAGCACAATCACGCAGCACGTTCACACTCGTGTATAATTTGTAATATAAATTAATTCATCAATACATTCATTGATCAATATCCTACATATTATTACCATGCTATTTATGTTAGTTATTAATTAACTAAGTTCATCATTTATATCTGCTGCTTAACCTCTTTAGCCCGAGTGGTCAGTCAGCGGACCGCAAATTACATCAACCCATAAAAACATCTCTACAGACTATGAATTAATGTTGCATTGTTTTTTCAAATGTAGCCAAGAGTAAAGACCCTAACCCTGTCAAAACAGCAGTCATATTGTATATTTTCAGCAATACGTTTGTTTACCAATAGGTTCAAGTGTTATTAGTGAAATATGAGTTTTGGAAATGTATTCAGAAACGAGCAAATATCGACAGAAGGAAATGCGCACCACCATTTTGTTTGTAGTCATATGAGGAGAGGAGACCTAGGGCTTTCGAATGGCGTTGGAATTTCGAAAAACTACACTACCCAGCTCAAGCCAGCTCCTGTCAATCAAATTACTTGTGGATTAACTTTTATTTATCTTATTTTTCGGGATTATCTACCACAAAACTGAACGTTATTGGCATACATTGGAACGCAGTTAGTTTAGAATTGATATTCTCCTTTGGTTCATTACAATTTACTCAAGCCTAGTAACAGACAATATTTCTGACACTGGGAATACATTCCCTAAGATCCATAGATGTTCCTAGATACCAAGAATATGCAAATGGTCCTTGTAGAAGTGGAGCAATCTTCCATTTATTTAGGTATGTATTTTTAGGCTATTTTCAGAAAATAGGGCTAGGGCTTAAGAGGTTAAGAACAAAATAAGAGGAAATCTGTTCTTATATCGCTTCATGAATGAGGCCCATTGATCCTGAGGCAAATCTTTATAATGATTACAAATCAAATTCTGAATATTATTCTGAGAATCTGTTCAATAATCTTAACTCTTTCAGCGCCAGCCGCTTAAGCCATCCTTGTACTCATTGCGCCACCGCTGTAAGTGATAGGGTTTTTCACTGTGCGTTGCAGTGTTTGCAGGGCTATATCTATATTCTATATTATAGCTATGGAGACAATACTATGGCTCATTTGACATTAACTATCCATCGTTCAACATGTGAAAAATAATAAAAAAATTTCATGTATACGTTCGTGTGTTATACCGTGGTGAATATATAGTTTCCGAGTGATCCTGGCTAATTCCTGGTAACTGCTATGGAGCGATATGTGAATTTTGGTAAAAGCTTTCGCGTTGCTCGCCTGGACACGTTACTATTTCCAAATCAAAGGTATATAATAGGTATTATGTTTCATCATGAATGCATGAAAGGGGGGGGGGGTAGTTTTCTGATGCTTTGATAGTCAGCAACGCCATATGTTTTGGAGTACGTTACATATGAAATCATTGTTGGATCAAAGTAGGATTGATGTCATAATAGTCCTTACCTTTATTAGGAGGTATCCCAAAAAGAATATTCCAATTGTCTGATCGTGATTTCCAGTATTGATGTCGATCGGGTCCCTGACATGAAGTGGCACAAGATATGCCTCAAATGTGCTGAACGTGTTTCAAAGTGGTCGGATAAAGCGATTTACTTAGCTTGATCTAAATGATCCGCCCAGACAAAATTAGATGTGACACACAGTGTGAAATAAGGTTTCAAAGGGTGGGCGATACTGCCACCTAGCAGGATGCGGCCGGTATTACACTTTAGGGATCTCTGAATGATTTCCTATGGTAACAGGAGGTCCGTGAACCTGTAATGAATAAAAAAATCTAATAAAAGAAAAAACTGCCAAAACCCGACTATACTTGGGTATGGTGCTCAACCGCTGGCGAGATAACCCGATTTTACTCTGGTCTGGCGACAAATGAGTTAATTTGGAGGGTTTTTCAATCATACACTTTAATAGCAGAAGCCTATACATTATTTTATTTTTTGTATCCACTTTTTCTCCTTATTTTTCTATTTTTCTCCCATCCCAATTTCGTCTTGCCAATTCTCCCTTCAATTCTCCCTCCCACTGGTTGGCTGCAGTGAGGACCAAGCCTTGCATCACATGTCCCCTCTGGTACACGAGGAGGCAGCTGTCGCATCTTTTCACCTGTACAGCACGATCTCTCAGTGGTGAGGAGTAAACACCATAGTCCCCACCAGACTGGTGGACAAGCTGATCGAGCTAGGTCTGAGCTCCGCCCTGAGTGCCTGGGTACTGGACTTTCTGAGTGAAAGACCCCAGGCGGTCAGGGTGGGGGGTCAGACCTCCAACACCATCACCCTGAGCATCGGGTCCCCCCAGGGCTGTGTTCTAAGCCCCCTGCTGTACTCACTCTACACACACGATTGTGTGGCCAAGTTCAGCTCCAACTCCATAGTGAAGTTCGCAGACGACACGGTGGTGGTGGGGCTGATCTCGGACAACGACGAGAAGGCCTACCGGGAGGAGGTTGAGGTACTGGAACGTTGGTGCCAGGACAACAGCCTGCTCCTGAACATTGGTAAAACCAAGGAGCTGATCGTGGATTATAGGAGAGGACAGCAGGAGACACACACACCACTGATGATTAACGGGGCTACCGTGGACAGGGTGAGCAGCTTCAAGTACCTGGGGGTCCACATCTCAGAGGATCTGACATGGTCAACACACATAGACACAGTAGTAAAGAAAGCGAAGCAGCGCCTCTACCACCTGAGACAGTTAAGGAAGTTCAGAGTATCGGGGAAGATACTCCAGTCCTTCTACTCAGGAGCTGTAGAGAGCATCTTGACCGGAAACATCACTGCCTGGTATGGGAACAGCACGGCACAGGACAAGAAGGCCCTACAGAGAGTGGTGCGCTCAGCCGAGCGTACCACGGGTATTGCGCTACCTCCCCTGCAGGCTCTATACAACAAGAGGTGCAAATCCAGAGCCTGCAGGATAATGAAAGACCCCCACCACCCCAATAACAGCCTGTTCCAGCTGCTGAGGTCAGGCAGACGCCTGCGAACCCCAGCTACTAGGACGGAGAGGCTTAGGCTAAGCTTCTTCACCCAGGCCATCAGAGCCTTGAACAATGAACATTGAAAGACACAGAAACTGAACTATCCACACACAAGCACACACAAGCACACACACGACACGCACGCTGAGCACGCTCACACACTAGCAGCCACTTTAACACTCATGCCGCACACACGCACACTTATGGCCAGAGGAAAGGCCACTTTAAATTAGTAAAACAACAGGAACAGTGTATTGCACTACTAAAGCTACCTAGCATGTCCTATATGCTCTGTAAATACTATGTACAGATACCGAGATGGCACACCATGTTACCTGTTTATTGCACTGTTGTTTTTATTGGATTCTATTATATGTTGTACCACTGTATTTTTATTGGATTCTATTATATGTTGTACCACTGTATTGCACATTGTCGCGGGCAAGACCAGCCGCATTTCATTGTATACCTGTATGCCGTGACAATTAAAACTCTTGACTTGACTTGACTTGACTAATGCGTGGGAGGCTCACGCTGCCCCCGATGCTTCCTGATTCTGCTGTACAGGCGCACCAACTGACCTGTAGGAGTTGCTGTCCACAACGTCCAATCCCCACTCACCAGCTTTCCCACCCCTAACACTGCCAATTGTGTTAGTATGAACGACCAGCCAAGCTGGTAGCAACGCAGAGAGCTGGGCTCGAACCCAGCATCTCCTGCGTTAGTGGCGAGCGCCTTGCGCACTGCGCCACTTAGCCGCCCCTATACATTTTGTTCAAATTGAAGACTACTTAAAATCATTAAACCATACATGTTAAGTCATTGCAATAAGTGAGACTTGGTTAACAAATGAAAAGGGTGTTGAGTTTATGTTAGACAGTTGTAATAATAACTTTATTTGTATAGCACCTTTTATACAGGGATTGCAGTTCAAAGTGCTTTACATCAGTAAGAAATAAGACATACAATCTGTGTAAAATAAGCAGCAAGAGCAAAGCATAAAGTGAGATATATTAATCAAATCATATCAGAACCTCGCGTTCCAATAGGCTTCTTGAATTTCTGTAATCTGTTACAAAACATGATAAAGGTCATAGTATGCACCCAGCGGATAGTGGGGCGTAGAAAAAGAAGTTAAATAATACCAAGGGTAAAATCACAGTTTTTCACATTAGGATCTAACATCCCAACAGGCCACTTTGTTTATGGTTTGATTCAGTTTTAGTAGAATAGAAAATACATGAATGATGAAATGAGCACATAAAGTGCAGACATCCTATAAAATATTTAAATTTTTTAAAGAAGAAATATGAGAAAATAAAGATAGTTAAGAGAGTATTGGTGAATGAGGCCCAATGTCATTTTCAAAACTAAATGGGTTATGCTCAGTCAAATTAAGAAAATATTTGTTCATGTTACAGCTATTCTCAACTAGAGAATTTTCATTCTCAGAAATATCACTACTCTCACTTTCTTGCATGCAGGGCCTGCTCCCCAACACAACATGTCAAAACAAATTTTAAGATGTTGTAGATTCTTTGTAGATTCTTGTGTCTTCTTTGTCTTATGTTGAATGCTTTGTCGCTCTATCCCAGAGCACATTTCCCCACATGCCATGACCCGACCACATCTATAGGCATTGTCACTTGTATTGTTCCAGATCATTCAGATTTCGTACCAAAACCACCCTGGCTTGCTCTGGTGGTAGGTAGGTACAGTAGTAGGTAGGTAGTTTATGGCTTTATGGGATTATGGCTCTGACTACAATGCCGTCAGCTGGGGGATAGGACTTGGTGATGAGACAGTCTTCTTTGGCACCCCTCCAGCACGCGTACTGCGTACATGTGGGAGGGGGGATTGGGTATGGGATTGGGGGTGTAGGGGCCGCATGCCACTCTTATCTCCTTCAGCCAAAGCCTGGCCTTGGGAGGCTCCACCATCCTCGGAACGCCGTGTACCATCCTCGACTCCCGACTTGACCTTGTTGACTCCACTCTCTGCAGCAGACATGGGGGGGGGCAGCAGTGGCCAGAAATGCTTCCAAAATAATGCCCCAATTTGGTTTAAACACGATTTGTCACGCTATTAATCTCCTGCGTGATCCCCAGCATGACCTTTGATCTCAAATATTTTTTTTTTTTTGGAGAAGAATCCTTGAAACAAGCTTATGTGTATTGTAGCAAGTGAATTTATCTCACCTGACTGGGACAATGCATTTCTCAAAAAAAGAATTCACTGCAGGGTTCAAGATGGAGATTTTTGCAGTGTCACTATTGTCATGTCATGTCTGCTCTCTCTCTCTCTCTCTCTCTCTCTCTCTCTCTCTCTCTCTCTCTCTCTCTCTCTCTCTCTCTCTCTCTCTCTCTCTCTCTCTCTCTCTCTCTCTCTCTCTCTCTCTCTCTCTCTCTCTCTCTCTCTCTCTCTCTCTCTCTCTCTCTCTCTCTCTCTCTCTCTCTCTCTCTCTCTCTCTCTCTCTCTCTCTCTCTCTCTCTCTCTCTCTCTCTCTCAGCTGTGTCTGAAAACCCTCACAGTCTCCTATTTGCCAGGCAATCTCAAAGCATTTTCATGTTATTACCTGCGAAATGGCAGACAAGTGCAACAAATTGCGGAACGCACTGTCCTGGACTAGAGACGCTGATGGTGCATTATGTATCGAGATTGATGTGTTGATTGTGTATTTTTATACTGCTTTGCAGGGAGTGTGCAGGGAATGGGCACTCAGACACATTCAGTCTCACTGCTTTATTTTCTCCAGCCTCTTTCCTCCTCTCCTCTCCCACCCCCCTTCTCTCTTAGACAGAGTTGTCATCCTTAGTGGTGATGTATGTGTCCACTCCTCCTCTCTCCTTTGCCTTCGCCTTATCCTGGACACGGAGGTGACACGTAGGCTAATGCTGGCTGACAGCTGGGCTCCTGGGACTGAGACACACAGGCCCAGCATGCTTTAGGCTACAATGGATCCTATTTCTAAGACATAGACCAGAGGGAGAGCGAGAAATAGACAGGGAGGATCAAAGACAGAAAGAGAGTAGGTTGGCAAAATACCAATCCAGAGAGAGATGGGTTGGGGATAGAAAACGTTTGATCTTATCTTTTAGTTTTTTTTTAGTTTTTTTTTTTTTTTTTTTTATTTACCCCAAGTTAAACATGGTCTGGCATGATGATGCAGAGAGTTGCTGTAATTGACACATAAATCTGTAACAAGGTTGAAACATTGCTCTTGGTGTGAACTCACTCAAATTAAATACCCTCATAACCCCTGGATCCTTTTGGAATGGATAAGACCGTGGTTTTTAAGATACAGTAACGTTTTACATGGTGCTGGTGAGCAAATGGTTTGCGGTTCAAGGCATGACATGCCTGCTAGTACCTAGTACCACTGTTACAGTGTTACAGTACCACTGTGGTCAGTGAAAGGAAGCTCAACAAATCATGTTAAACCCAGATTCGGCTCAAACAAGGGACTAAACACGTTTTGCAATTATACCACATCAATGTGGAACGCCCTACCCAAAGCTGTAAAGGAATGTGAATCCCTACCCACATTCAAAACCGCTCTAAAAGAGCACCTACGGGAGGCTGCAATTCGAAACTGGCCACCGTAAATGTCCAAACCCCCCCACCCCCTCCTAATAGACAGTCTCCTCCCCACTGTATGTATATATGTGACTCGACGTGACCAAACCCGATTTGATCCGGGGAGATACAAGTGTCAGGAAACGAAAAAATTTCTTCCACTTCAGAAAATCAAAAAAATCGAAATCTTGTTTTTTTTTACTTCTTTGAAATGTCATTAACACTTTAATCGCCATGGGTTAAATTCATAATTTACCATCCCTCGCCAGCTCTATTTGTCTATGGAGAAGTTCCCCTTCTTTGCAGGGCTATAACTTTTTTAATTCTATTGCTAAATTGCCATTATTATGGCCCATTCAATGTCCTATATGTATTGTTCAGGGTGTAGCAACGTTAAACTTTTTCATTCACATATTCATACTAAAATATGGTCTAAAGTATAAGTATGTTTTTATCGTTTTCTGCAGCTTTCTCCAGAACTTGATTTATAGCTCCAAATGCATTATATGCATGATGAAATACAGTTTGATAGCGATCTGTGCCAGATAATAAATTTCAACTGGAGGTACTTCTAGAAGTTTCTACGTATCATCTGATGATGACCGGATGGGCGGGGGATCGTTTATAATTCCGTGGGCAGCGTTAGATGATTCATCCAGAGTGGGTCATATGTTCATCAGAGCAGTTAGTAAAGAACACGTTAGAATATAACGCTGGATCTTACTGTATCTTCCTCGCGCCGCTGGCAGATGAGCGTGGAACAGAATTTTTTCTATTATGGGATGTAGAAATGCCCGATCCATTTCCAGGTTGTATAATAGTATATACATCCAAATCATGTTGTTTTTTCGAGTTATTTGCACCGATCGATGTTCACTGTATCAAGACGGAGTCTCTCTAACGATAGCGAGTGGCCGGACCACATATGATTTGATTTTGATTTGATTTTATTAGGGATCCCCATTAGCTGGTGCGATATGGATGAGCACTACCGGTTCAAAGGTTAATATCCGGTTGGCGATCTGCCGACCGGCCACCAGATGGCGCTCTTGAACCGCTAGAGAGTTGAGTGGAGCTTTGCACTGTGTCTCAGGGCTCCGGAAAGGAAATATGATTTCGATGACAGATTTTTGAAATATTGACATCAAAGACGAGTTACGGCGTCTTCGGCAGAATGAGCATGGCTCGGAATGACGTGAAAACGAGTTCCCGGCGATCATAGTGTTAATGTGTTCTCTTATTTGCAAACTTAAATACAACTTGTAAATGAGGTAATTATTGTTAGATAGTTCGACAAGTATTGTCTCTCAATACTGTGGAAAGACTACAGCCGAGGGGATTTTACGCTGGGTGTGGTCTGTCGCGTGTGCTTCACAGGTACTTAACGAGGTGTTGAAACACACACGGACACATGCTCTCCTTTCTTAGCAGAGAGAAGAACAATGTTAATACACTATCTTAATGTTATAAGTTATAGCAACGTAACTTGTGACAAACGCAGTGTCTATATACAAAAGATTTAAAAAAAATAAAAGTGAGTCGGGACGCGGGTGTCATTAAATTAAACAACATTAAAACACATTTAGAATGTCACGGATTTTATGAGCGAACGAATTTTGTTCGAGTGAATTTATTGCAACCTAATAGCATAAGAAGTTAATTCATTCAATAGGGAAACTCAAAGAAAATAACATTATCAGGTCAGGACGCGGAGTGATACCAATGCTTCCTTTTCATTCGGAGCGAGAGAGGTTGTTGTTGTTTTCACTATACCGTTTCACTATACCTTTTGTGGCTATGTTTTTACATCTAAATGCTTATTGGTCAGGCAGCCATGGTGTGTGTGTCGCTATTTATATAACTTATATAAATAGCGACACACACACCATCCACCATCCATCCTGATGAATTGAAAATGGGGGACCGTGATGTAAACAAGACGAAAGTCTTTCTCTGGTCTGCATCCTCTTAACACTTTAATCGCCGATGACGTGTTTAGACGTCATTCCTAGCCATGCTCATTCTGCCAAAGACGCCGTAACTCGTCTTTGATATCAATAATTCAAAAATCTGTGATCGAAATCATATTTCTCCTCCGGAGACATGAGATGTACTGGTGAGCTCCACTCAACTGTCTAACGGTTCAAGAGCGCCATCTGGTGGCCGATCGGCAGATCGGCCAAGAGGGAGGGGCGCGCCAAACAGGAAGTGCTCATCCATATGTCGTCCGGGCACTCGCGATCGGTAGCCGGACTCCATCTCAACACACTGGATGATCAATCGCTCGCCCTAACTCAATAAACAATGTTATTTGGACGTATATAGTATTATACAACCTGGAAATGGTTCATCAGGATCAATATCCCATAATCGAAAACTGTCTACTCCACGCTGATCGTCCAACGGCGCGAGGAACATACGGTAAGATCCAGCATTATTTTCTAACGTATTCCATATAAACTGCTCTGATGACCATATGACCCACACTAGACGAATGGTATAACGTTGCCCACGGAATTATAAACGGCCCCTCGCCCATCCGGTCAATATCAGATGATACGTAGTAACTTCTAGAACCACGTCCAGTTGACATTTTTTATCTCGCGCCGATTGCTATCAAACTGTATTTCATCATCAATATAATGCATTTGGAGCTATAAATCAAGTTCTGGAGAAAGCTGCAGAAAATGATAAAAACATACTTATACTTTAGACCATATTTTAGTATGAATATGTGAATGAAAAAGTATATCGTTGCTACACCCTGAACAATGGATATAGGACATTGAATGGGCCATAATAATGGCAATTTAGCAATAGAATTTAAAAAGTTATAGCCCTGCAAAGAAGGGGAACTTCTCCATAGACAAATAGAGCTGGCTAGGGATGGTAAATTATGAATTTAACCCATGGCGATCAAAGTGTTAACAATTGTGTGTATTGAGCTGTACTGTATACCCATTCTGCAATCTGTTAATAAAGTTTTCAATCAATTAAATCAATACGTATTGTGTCTGTCCACTCAGGGTCCCTTGAAAGGCGCTATATAAAATTAACACTATGATCGCCGGGAACGAGTTTACACGTCATTCCTAGCCATGCTCATTCTGCCGAAGACGCCGTAACTCGTCTTTGATGTCAATATTTCAAAAATCTGTCATCGAAATCATATTTCCTTTCCGGAGCCCCGAGACACACTGCTGATCTCCTCTCAACTCTCTAGCGGTTCAAGAGCGCCATCTGGTGGCCGATCGGCAGATCGCCAACCGGATATTAACCTTTGAACCGGTAGTGCTCATCCATATGTGGTCCGGCCACTCGCTATCGTTAGAGAGACTCCGTCTTGATACAGTGAACATCGATTGGTGCAAATAACTCGAAAAAACAACATGATTTGGACGTATATACTATTATACAACCTGGAAATGGATCGGGCATTTCTACATCCCATAATAGAAAAAATTCTGTTCCACGCTCATCTGCCAGCGGCGCGAGGAAGCTACGGTAAGATTCAGCGTTATATTCTAACGTGTTCTTTACTAACTGCTCTGATGAACATATGACCCACTCTGGATGAATCATCTAACGCTGCCCACGGAATTATAAACGATCCCACGCCCATCCAGTCATCATCAGATGATACGTAGAAACTTCTAGAAGTACCTCCAGTTGAAATTTATTATCTGGCACAGATCGCTATCAAACTGTATTTCATCATGCATATAATGCATTTGGAGCTATAAATCAAGTTCTGGAGAAAGCTGCAGAAAACGATAAAAACATACTTATACTTTAGACCAGGGGTCAGCAACCTTTTTGACATGGAGTGCCTGTTTGAAATATAGTTGTAACTAGTGTGCCTCAACAATATTCCATGCATCGTAATTTTTTTTCTCATAATCAGGTATTTTTAATGATAATTTTTACATTATTACATCATTATTGTTATTGTTATTATTAACAATATTATTATGATGGTTGTATCAACCCTAAATCTGAGTTGGGGGGGGGGGGGGGGAATGCAATGCAGACAAACAGCTGCATACAGTGCGACCATTTCACTCACATTTGCCCATTCATTTTTGGACACATCACACACCATCGGTGTGTGTACTGTACGTGTGCTGTCATAGCTCCACCTACAGGCCTAATGGAGAACACCAGGAGAACACCAGGATGTGAATGGAGGGTGAATGTGAGGTATATCGTGTAAATAAGTTTTGATTGATCGCAAGACTACACTGTAAAAAAAATAATAATAATAAGTTACCAGAACTTCAAAATATTGAGTTCAGTTACTGTGCATTAAGGTTTTCAGTTTTCAATCCATAATAAGTTAACAGAAAAATAAGTACACAACCACATTATTTCAACCTAATAAAACTATGTTTATTGTCATTGTTTTAAGAACACAAGTTGACTTGGTAATACTCACATTTTGAGTAAAAAAAAACTTTTAACAAGTGCAATGTTCAATGAAATAGAAAAATAAATAATACAATTTGTTGATTAATCCCACTGGTCACAACGGTGACCGTAATAATAATAATTTTGTTATAAGGATCTGCAAATGTTACTGAATGATGTAGCAATGTATTTCCAGCTAAATTGAAATAATAAACAAATAAAGGGTCTCAATTAAATATGTGGTAGTAAAAAGAACCTGTGGGAGGATTTCAACAAGATAAATGCGACAACAGTGCAAAATATTTCACTATAATATTTAATAAAAAAAAAAAAAAAAAGATTACTGCTGCCCCCTGTGCCCCTGCGTGCCTATGCAGGCACGCATGCCTAGGGTTGCCTACCCCTGCTTTAGACCATATTTTAGTATGAATATCAAGTTCAAGTTCAAGTTCTTTAATAGTTGTCATACAGAAGTACAGAATACTTTCATACAAAATGCTTCTTACTGTTACGCTCCAGAGACTGTGCTAGACAAGATAGTATCAAATAACATAATAACATAATATAGCATGAATTTAGAAGAAGAAAATGAGGTCACAGTGTTCGGTATAGACATATGTACAATGTTCTGAGTTACCATATAATATACAATACACAATACTATGCAGTGTACTAATGTACAGTACTATCTAGTGCAAAGCAGAAATGGGATGAGGTACAATTTTAGGTACAATTTACAGTAAGGTGTACGAGTTGTAGTGCAATCCTTCATCCATAAATATAAAGTGTGGGGAGTGGGTGCTACAGTGTGTTTGTTTAAAGTGGGTGTGTGCTATAAAGTGTGTGGAGTGGGTGCTACAGTGTGTTTGTTTAAAGTGAGTGTGTGCGTGTGGATGTGTGTGCTATGTGCGTTTGGTGGTTGTTGTTGTGTAGTGTTCATTCATTGTTCGTTTAGCAGCCTGATGGCCTGGGGATAGAAGCTACTTCTGAGTCTTTCTGTGCTCGCCTTGAGACTCCGGTATCGCTTGCCTGACCGCAGCAGTTCAAAGAGGCAGTTGTTCGGGTGACTGGAGTCTTTAATGATTCTCTTAGCCTTGCCCTTGCAACGCTTGTAGTAAATGTTCTGGAGGGTGGGGAGCCCCCCTCCAATTGTGCGTTCGGCTGCACGTGTCACTCTTTGTAGTCTGCTTCGGTCTTTTGCAGTGCTATTCCCAAACCAGGAGGTGATGTTGCCGGTCAAGATGCTCTCTATTGTACATGAGTAGAAGTTCTTAAGGATCTTCTGGCTGACTTGGAACTTCCTTAGGCGCCTGAGGAAGTAGAGGCGTTGTCGTGCCTTCTTCACCACACTGTTAATGTGTGTGGTCCATGTCAAGTCCTCGGATATGTAGGCTCCGAGGTACTTGAAGCTGTTGACTCTCTCAACCGGTGCCCCGTCGATGCTGAGGGGGCTGTAGTCCTTGACCCCCGACCTCCTGAAGTCCACAATCATCTCCTTTGTTTTGCTGACGTTCAGGGAGAGGCTGTTTTCCTGGCACCATCCCGCCAGGACCTTGACCTCTTCCAGGTAGGCCCTCTCGTCGTTGGCAGAGATCAGGCCCACCACCACTGTGTCGTCAGCAAATTTGACGATTGTATTGCTACTCCGCTGAGCCACACAGTCGTGTGTGTACAGGGAGTAGAGGAGGGGACTCAGAACACAGCCCTGGGGGGCCCCTATGTTGAGGGTGATGGATGAGGAGGTGCAGTTGCCTGCTCTCACCACCTGGGGTCTGCCAGTCAGGAAGTCCAAGACCCACTGGCAGAGGTCATAGCCCAAGCCCAGGTCCCTGAGCTTGGCTATGAGTATGGAGGGGACTATGGTATTGAATGCCGAGCTGTAGTTGATGAATAGCATTCTCACATAGTTCCCCTGCCTCTTGTCCAGGTGTGATGCTGCTGTGTGCAGCACATGGGATATGGCGTCCTCCGTGGACCTGTTGGGGCGGTATGCAAATTGCAGGGGGTCCATGTTGATGGGGAGGGAGGAGCAGATGTAGCCCTTTACTAGCTTCTCAAAGCACTTCATGGCTATGGAGGTGAGAGCTACAGGGCGGTAGTCGTTGAGGCAAGCAGGCTTGGATTTTTTGGGTACAGGGATAATAGTGGACTTCTTCAGGCAGGTGGGGATGACAGCCTGTTCTAAGGACAGGTTAAATATGTCAGTGAATACTGGGGCCAGTTGGTCGGCACAGACTTTTAGGACGTGAATGAAAAAGTTTAACGTTGCTACACCCTGAACAATACATATAGGACATTGAATGGGCCATAATAATGGCAATTTAGCAATAGAATTTAAAAAGTTATAGCCCTGCAAAGAAGGGGAACTACTCCATAGACAAATAGAGCTGGCGAGGGATGGTAAATTATGAATTTAACCCATGGCGATTAAAGTGTTAAGTTGTTGTTGTTGTTGTTGTTGTTGTTGTTGTTGTTGTGTCTTTCACTACCACACTACATGTATTTACATCTAAATGCGTATTGGTCAGGCAGCCACGGCGGTGACGTCATTAAGTTGATTGCCATTGATGGGTATTAAACAGCGTGCATACAGTGCTCTGCTGAAAGTCACCATGGAGACTACAGCGAGAGCCGTTGCCGAAGTATTCTTTCAGGTTTCTGCATTCTTCAATCATGTAGACTGGGTGTGGTACAGGTACAGGTACTTGTGATGATGATGATCTAACTATCTCTCTTTGTCTCCCCCTCCCCTCTTCTCAGCAAGTACAATATGACACGATTTCCAATACATATGATACAATACAATTTGCAAATACTTCAACTACACACAACACAATCACACATGCACACACACACACACACACACACACTAGACTATACTCTCATGTCACCCTTCAAATCATTCTCATACAATACGTTGGGCTTCCTCCCTGGTATAATTTGTGAACACCATCTTTTTGAACTTCCTCTTTAATATATTTATAGAGTGACTGGATTTGATCTCCTCCTCCAGATCATTCCTCAATGTAACTCTGTACATGAACTGGGCGGTTTTGTAATCCACCAGGTCCTTTAATTTCAGGACTGAAACTTTTAAAAACAAAGAATTTGTATGTGCTTTGCTCTCATTGGTTACAATCCTGATAGCTTTTTTTTGGAGCATAACCAAAGGAAGTAGGTTGGTTTCATAGGTATTTCCCCACACCTCAACACAATAATTCAGATAAGGACCAAGGCATTATATAAGATAAAAGAAGATTGTTGGTTCAGCCAAAATCTTGACCTCCACATTACGGCTTATGTGAGGCTTCCAACAAATTGACATAACAAAAGAGCCTGACGCAAGGTGTTAATGTACTCAGAGAGAGAAGGGGGCCATGGAATACAATGCATTCTGGGTAGGGTTGTAGTTGTTTAACACAGAAGTGTGAAACTCTCCACAAAGTTTCAAGGCCATTCATCTCTGAATGCGTTTTGTGATATCACCAAAAATGTACATTGCCTCAACAAGTCCATCCTCCCCACGGCCAGTCACCCACCCCCTCCCTCCTAATGTACAGTATCCTCCCCATCATATGTATATACTCTGTCAGGATCTATGGGTAACAGTACTGTATATTTGCATATCATATATGTCACAAATGTAACAGTACTATATACCTGTATGTCATGTATGTCCCTATGCCATAAATGTCATGATGTCATGTATGTTGTGTATGTCATAAATGTCACTATGAATTGAAAATGGGGGATCCTGATGTAAACAAGACAAACGTCTTTCTCTGGTCTGCATCCCCTTAACAATTGTATGTATTGAGCCGTACTGTATTGTACCCATTCTGCAATCTGTTAAATAAAGTTTTCATTCTTTCATTCATTCACAAGTGAGGTTGAAACCTTGCAATGGTAGGTGTAAAATCACTTCTATGATAAATACCCCCACTTCGCCACCTCAATTGGACCCTTGTCAGGTGGCAGAATGAATACGATTGTGGTATTTTAACATACGTGGTCACATGGTGCTGGTGAATGGAGGGTTCACGGTTTGAGGCTGTTGGAAGACATAAAGGGCTAGCTGGTCAAGTTCCTTTTTAATTATATTAACACTTTAATCGCAGATGACGTGTTTAGACGTCATTCCTCGCCATGCTCATTCTGCCGAAGACGCGGTAACTCGTCTTTGATATCAATCATTCAAAAATCTGTGATCGAAATCATATTTCTCCTCCGGAGACATGAGATGTACTGGTGAGCTCCACTCAACTGTCTAACGGTTCAAGAGCGCCATCTGGTGGCCGATTGGCAGATCGGCCAAGAGGGAGGGGCGCGCCAAACAGGAAGTGCTCATCCATATGTCGTCCGGGCACTTGCGATCGGTAGCCGGACTCCATCTCAACACACTGGATAATCAATCGCTCGCCCTAACTCAATAAACAACGTTATTTGGACGTATATAGTATTATACAACCTGGAAATGGTTCATCTATATCAACATCCCATAATCGAAAACTGTCTACTCCAAGCTGATCGTCCAACGGCGCGAGGAACATACGGTAAGATCCAGCGTTCTTTTCTAACGTGTTCCATATAAACTGCTCTGATGACCATATGACCCACACTAGACGAATGATATAACGTTGCCCACGGAATTATAAACTACCCCCCGCCCATCCGGTCAATATCAGATGATACGTAGTAACTTCTAGAAGTACCTCCAGTTGAAATTTTTCATCTGGCACTGATCGCTACCAAACTGTATTTGATCATCAATATAGTGCATTTGGGGCTATAAATCAAGTTCTGGAGAAAGCTGCAGAAAACGATAAAAACATACTTATACTTTAGACCGTATTTTAGTATGAATATGTGAATGAAAAAGTATAACATTGATACACCCTGAACAATACATATAGGACATTGAATGGGCCATAATAATGTCAATTTAGCAATAGAATTTAAAAAGTTATAGCCCTGCAAAGAAGGGGAACTTCTCCATAGACAAATAGAACTGGCTAGGGATGGCAAATTATGAATTTAACCAATGGCGATCAAAGTGTTAATAGTGTAGAACAATTTCTGACAACAACATTTGATGTCTTCAAGACCCTCTTTGAGGCTATTTATGCAGTATGTATCATTAGGTTTTAGTGGAGGATATAATTGTGTGTCATCCACATAGCAGACATTGTGCAATCTGATCATTTGATCAAGTTGACGCATATAAATGGAGAAAAGAATAGGGCCTAAAATAGAACCCTGAGGTACACCACAAATAATGCTGGCAGTAGTAGAGAAGGAATCACTTATTCTCACTGACAAGGTTCTGCCGAGCAGATAGGAATTAGACTAAGGACACGCACTGAATAAAGACCACAATGTACCTTTAATCCTAATATTTGTCTGACCACACCCCTATCAGCTTACCCATATAAGCAGGGGTGGGGCCACCCACTCGCCTCCTTCCCAAGCTTTCACCACAAGGCGAGATCAAGGGCTGCAGCGGCGTCGGACGTCGAGCGTCGCTATACTAACAGAACTTGGTTATAGTCATAACCTAACGTTCTGTATCGTATTAGCTCTCGCTCGGCGTCACTCTCTGCACAAGGGAGGCCGAGCGAGAGCCATCGGCCGACAAATACACCCCGCTGAAAGCCCCCCACAACCATCAGAACAGGGAGGGCCGAGCCCCCCCGACCCACCCTAATGGAGGGCACCCCCCCTATTGGGGGCTTCACGGGAGGGCGACGGACCCGACCGTGCGAAGAGGCACTCAAGCAGGGTGAGCAGACCGTGGCTTGACCCCACGACTACACACACGCACAACCCGCATGCCACCCGGGAACGAACGGAGGAAACAACCTCGTTACTGCCCCCAGAATCACGGGGTCAAGGGCAACCCAACCCCGTGGCAAGGCCGTAGCAGCGGAGCGCGAAAGTAGACCCAGACCCACCAAAGGGACTGGACCCCCTGGAACGGGGGCCCGGAGAAGTCCATGATGCCAGCATCAAGACCCCACCAGGTGGGCACTTAGTGACCCCGCCCCCCACATCGCCAGCGTATTCGGACAAAGGCCCCTCAGCCGAGCGGGCCCTGTCCCCCCAATAGTACACCGCCTGGCACACTGACCCTGCAGAACAGGCAGTCAGCATGGCCGTAAGCACACAAAAAAGGTTAACCAACGGAAGCAGGCAGCGCACCGGGGAACAACCAGGCAACAGGCTGTTAACCCTAGCCTGGAGACTGCGGACGAGACAGGCGCCAGAGGGGACAGCTGAACACAGCCGCCCCGGCGGAAGGGGCGTATGCTGGCGTTGTTGCATGACCAAGCCTCCATTTAAAAAAAACCCACCCAGAGGGGTTGAGGCAGAGAAGGCTGACACGATTGGCAGACGTCATGAACGTGCAGGGGCACCCTCAACCGGTGAACCCGGGAGTTGACACTGCTCCAACACACCAGGGAATCAACCACCTTGGTGTTACCCAATGCGGCGGTTGTTCCTATAACCCCTCAAGAAAAAACTCAAACACACCTGCGAGTATACACCGGCTATACCGCAGTACAAGTGTTTCAGTTTTCAAAAAGGGTTAACCCAGGCCTACGGGTCGACGAAACATTACTTCGGACCGGGCCTGGCGATACGGGAAGCACAGGGTCACCAGAGGAGGTCAAAGACCACCCCAACAGGCCCCTCTTCGCCATGCGTGAGAGAAGAGCGAAAAAGAATGGAGAACCAGCCCCAAGCACACCGTACTAGGTATTCCCAGGCGGTCTCCCAACCAAGTACTAACCAGGACCAACCTGTGTAGCGGCCGAGATCCGACGAGATCGAGCGTGTACAGGTTGGCATGGCCGTAAGCCATTACGACAGTGCTGAGTAAAAAATGTACCCAACCAGGGTCTCCATAGCGCTTAACCCTGTGACACCCGGACCGACCTGGCATTTTTCCCCCTGAAAAAAGCCCAAGTCCCTCAGGGTACCAGAACAGCAGATCTGCATCCCCGGCGGACAACGGGTTCAACTGATCCGGACCAGCGTGACCAGAACCAGTCCTGTGCCCTAACCACGCCGACATGCCTACTCCAGGAGAAAGGGCATATATGCGTGTTGATCTTAACATGAAAAGAAGGCGCAACCCAGACGTTCGGGCGAACCGCGCCCGGTGGCCCACCCCCAGGGCGTGAGACCCCTCTACATATGTTCAGATCCATTCCATCATCATCCCCCAGACATGAACGAGAATCCGTCGATAACCAACCCAGGTCGTGGGATGTGGTCGTCGGAAGAGGAAAAACCTCCATCCCAGTTGCTTTATAAAAACGCCGTTTTAACCTCAAGCAACCAAGGCGTGCCAGTCAGTCGCCTGTTTACAGCGAGCTAGCACTATACGTGTGTCGGGACACACCCACATCAATGAACAGGCTATTTAGACCTGTCATTGAATCCCCAAGGCGCCCAGGGGAACGACAAGAGGGGTGTGACACTTCCTAACTCCAACTATTTTTTAATAGAAAAGAAGGAAGCACCAACAGTATGTATCCCAGTCTACACAGCCGGGGGTAAAACATTTTCACATTTTTACATCCCACCACCCTCCCATAGGAAGGAGACAGGAATCCCCAGAGAGACTTCCCACGCAAGCTGTACAGATTGAAAAGAATATATTGCACCTTGAGCCATGTAAAAAATTGGTTTTAGGGCTCTCCGGGGAAGAGGCACTGAACCCATACACACTCAATAATCGAATTGAATCGAATACATACACAATATAATAGGACACCTTCTAGAGGGTCCACTCACCTTGACAATCTGAGGAGGAGGCTCTGTACTCTGAAGGAGGCTCCCTCACATGGAAGGAGGAGTCCGAACTCACAGAAGGCCCGAATAGGCGCTTGGTGAGGAGGAGCCCTGACCACCCCCCGAAAACAGATCCATCACATGGACCTGAACAGCACACGGAAGTCCTACCAACAGAGACGCGCACGGTGACGTACTCTATGGCGGGGGAATTTCTGCTGTGCACACGCCCAATATTCCAGGCCGTGGGACCAGGAAACTCCCCCCCCTCACCCCATAACGTGCCGAACCGCAACGTGACAGGAACCTTGAAGGACAGGGGGTGTACCCCTGACCAACAGAAAAAAGGGGGAGAGGAAAGGTTACCAGTTCACCCCTTTACGACCCCACACCCATGATACGATGTAATGACAAAAAGAGAGTATGACACAGTCATAGTCAGCTCTATGAAGCGTTTGACAGCTTCACACAGCGCATGAGCTAACCTGCTATCTGATTTTTACTAAGGAAAAAACACAGAATAGAGAGGGCTCTCTAAGAGCCCCGGTCCAAACTTACACATGTGCTTCTGTGGCCAGTCCAACCCAGTTGTAGGTCACATGACACACACAACCCATCATCACCTACAAAAAATGGCAAAAACACTCTACAGAGGAACGCCGTTTTTCATAATGAGAGAATACATAATTCTCGATTAGTATCGGCCACAGGCCTTGCTAAGCACACACGAAAGCGACCAACAATCTTTTCTTTTAGGAAAATAAAGGTTCTCCAGCAGATTTAGCACAACCTCAGCAATCAAGCTAAGGGTTACATCGTATCCCTACCACACATTGACACAATGTAGTGCAACAACATGTCCACTCTGATAGGAGGATGAAGAAGTCCCCAGGGAACCGGGGGGAAAAACACAATCCTCCTACTTTACCCTTAATACGGCCAGTTAAAACAGGAAAACCTGTTAATATGTGAACACACTGTTTATTGTCATTACAGGCTGAGAAAAGAACCATTCTTTACTCATTTGTCACTAAGCATAGCTTCATAGGTTAGTTAACCCCCTTAGTTGTGAGTACACGGTACATATAAACACACATGATGTTTCTCACACAACAACCAGATCATTTTCACATCTGTAACAACAACCCGATTTGCACGGAGAAGCTAATTACCAGTGACAAGACAATTCACACATAACTCGCGTCGTATCCTAAATGTATTGCAGCAACACACGTTTTTGGAAAACATCGTTATTTACAAAACATTTAGAAGGTAAAAGCCAGAAGACGTGTATAAGGTCTGGCCAAACCTTGCCTACCCGGAGCGTAGATCAACGAAGTGCAGTCTCAAGGCCCCGTAGTAAACACAGCCGTCCTGTGTTGCCGACCCGGCCAGCGTCGCCGCTCCAACCCGTCGCTACGGTCCCCTTTGTTGACGCAATCCTTGCCGTCCTGGCTCAGGGCAGGGTCGACGAACATCCCCTGTCAAAGATGACGTCGCAGTCAAGAGTGTAAAACATGTTATAATCAAAGCACGTTCAACAGAGTAGCATTAAGCTAACGGCCGCCCTAACCGTCGGACGCTACCGCCCCCACCCGCGAGACGCCGAGCGAACGGCGCGCGCGACAAGAGAGTAGCTTCGAATCCCCCCCGCCTCTCCCCGTGAGGGAGAGGAGAGTCGGGAACCGCGGCGGCGCGCAAGGTGCCGGAGCCACCCCGCGCTGGACCTAGGCCGATAGCAGCAAGCTAACGTTCCCCAGCCTAACCTAGTAGGCCACCTAGTGATCACAGCAGGCTAGCGCCGCAGCTAACAGCTGACTGGCTAACAGTAGGCCACCACTAGCACGTAAGCTAAGCAGCTATCACCTGAACATGTACACAAAGATATAACACTCACCCAGACAGGCCGCCGTTCTGAAACACTCCTCACTTTTTAAGAGAAAAGAGAAACAAGATGTTAACACAGTTTTACAACGGTGATTTTACCACACCCGACGGAGCCAGCACAATACCCAACTGGCCTGTGTAGCTGACTTTGAACACAGATCTTCCGCTATCGAACATCTATGCCCATATCTCCTCGTGAGGGAATACTCTCATTTGGATATGAAAGAAGGGGCCTACACGGTGACAGAGAGATATCCACTCGTCCAGAAAACACAGGGATCACCAGTGTTAATGGTCGTGGCCCACTAGTTAAAACTATAATGGGCTTCAGACCAAGGTCTTCTGTCACCTAAGAGGCTGAACAAAGGACCCTAGCCTGGGGCCGGTTTTCATAAACATTGTCAATTAGCCCCCATAGCACTAACAGACAAGTGGAGCCTGCCAGCAAAAACATAACTCACCAAACCCGGAACCCACCGCTTCTCACAACAGCGGCGCGTCCTACAGCCCAGCTGTGTCTTTACCGCAACCAGCACACAGCAAGGACTGCAGTTGGAAAAGCATGTAGCGGCGCGATCTCCCAATACGAAAACCGGTGGAGGATTTTTAGAATGATCATCATCTTCCAGACACTCCAGTACGAAGACAATATCGCCGTATTTTCTCGAAAATAGTGAGAGAGAAAAATAAAGATATGATGTCAACGTATCCTTGTTTTCCAACTCTTCTCCTACCATCACATCACTTCAAGTGTGGGGATCTACCGAGGCACTTCCTTGTGGTGAAAGCGAGAAGGAGGCGAGTGGGTGGCCCCACCCCTGCTTATATGGGTAAGCTGATAGGGGTGTGGTCAGACAAATATAGGGATTAAAGGTACATTGTGGTCTTTATTCAGTGCGTGTGCACGTGTGCGAGGACAGTGCAGAGAGTGATGCCGAGCGAGAGCTAATACGATACAGAACCTTTGTATCTGCTTGTTTACTTGCCACTCTGAATCCTAATCTGCACACACACGTCACATATACATATACATATACACACACATACACAACCGCACGTGTATACACACAATTATCGACCAGCATACAGAAATCAGATTGGATATGATAGCAGTCTGCCAGATGCTATAGTGCCAAATCATTCTTGCTACTTGTGAGACTAGAATATTGAACGCTGCCACACACACACACCCTTGCTCACGCATGTCCCATGCCAAGTAGGCACTTGACTGACGAGCAGTCTGATATGTGAAATACATTTCATGTCAAGAAAAAATAAATAGCAGTTTGTAATTGAGATTTCACCAGGCAGGTTGTGTTTAAGAGTCTGGTCTTGTCACAAGGCCCAGCTGACAGCTGCCTGGCGAAGACAGACAGAAGTGGTTGTCAGTTCTCTAGTTAAGACGCTGTGGTGGACATGTTTTCGGCAGCGGTAGAAACGATGGAAAATGTCTCTGAAACACACTGATGTTTCTTTATGAGCATTTAGACAGAAAAATGCATTGCAATTTGAAAGATGTTCTACTGGATGATAAACGGTCCTGGTGGTGTATTGTAATATTGGTAATAAATAATCCCAATACAGGGGAATTGTAAACAAAATGTTTTCAATGCAATTACACAGTGAATTAGCTGTGTGTGTGTGTGTGTGTGTGTGCGTGCGTGCGTGCGTGTGTGAGCGAGTGAGCTGATATGGATGTGAGGACAATTAGCCAGTTCTCTCTTTGAAAAGGGACCATTTTGTGGTTAGGAGCTTTAGGGATTTGAGGTTTATGCATAACATTAGTTTTGCTATGTTACAGGCAGCCATGTTGGATGAGAACTACACAAACATTTCGTGCAAGGCCATTGAAGTGAAGGAGGCCAAATTGTTGGGTGTAACTATTGACGAGGCACTACTGTGGTCTACCCAGATTAATAACATGGTTACCAGGATGAGTAGAAACATCTCCATAATAAGAATAAATGCTTACCTCCTAACGAATACAACAAGTAAAATGGTAGTACAATCTTTAGTCTTGTCCCATCTTGACTACTGCCCAGCAATTTGGTCTAGCGCGTCAAAGCAAGAGCTTAGTAAACTCCAGCTCACTCAAAATAGAGCTGCCCGACTCACTCTTCACTGCTCTATAAGGAATAGTGTGGAGGGAATGCATGCTAGACTGTCGTGGATGAGGGTGGACGAGAAACTAGCATGCAGTTTGATTTGGTTTTTAAAGAACATTTGTACCTTAAGTAAACCCACTCAATTGTATTCTATGCTTTTATCCACCAATGATAGACATGACCATAATACCAGACATGCTTAAAGTAGTTGCTTTACCCTACCTCTGCCTAGAACCAACGCTCTAAAGAAAACTGCACGGAAAACAAGGACAGTTTCAAAAAGAAACTTAATGAGCCATAATCCGGAAGGAAATCAATATATGTCATGCATGAGTGTAGCTGCAGGCAGCCATGTTATCCAAAACTTCTTCTGTTTACTTTGTGTTTTTTCTTTTTAAAGGTATGGTGAAATGGATTCAAGGCTATTTTAGACCACATCATTTTATATATTTTTTTTACATTTAGTCATTGAGCTGACGCTTGTATCCGGAGTGACTTCCAAGTTCTGTACGACAGGTCAGCAGGTAGGGAGCAGTTCCGGGATGCTATCGCCCTGTAGAGTACCGCCCTTTTCATAAAATTACCTCTACCTAAGTCTGGTTTTGTGGAGGGGCAGTGTTTTGTGGGGAGATGGTATCCTGGAACTGTCTTCCCAACGATGTTCGAAACATCAAAGAAAAGGCTAGTTTTAAAAGAAATCTCAAACACTATTTACACTCACACACACAATACAATCTAGTCTGATTGATTGATTGATTGATTGAAAATGTCATTGGCGGATTGCAGATTGGGTACAATACAGTGCGGCTCGGTGCGCGCGGTTGTTGGGGGGATGCGGACTGGAGGGGTACTTTCGTCTTGTCTGCATCAGGGTCCCCCATTTTCAATTCATGATACAGCACAGCTTGAATACATGCACACCCTGATAACTTGTTTTATTTGGTTCTAACTTGATTTTATCTCTTGTTTTTTTTATCTCTTGTTATTTATCTCTTGTTTATCATCTCCTGTTTTACATTTCTTTTTATTCTATGATACATATTTTTTCTCTATTCTATGATACATTTTCTTTGTGATATATGCTTTTCTTATGTTCTATCAGTGTATGTTATCTTGTGTATATATATGTATGTTGTTGGACCCCAGGAAGACTAGCTGTCGCTAAGGCATCAGCTTATGGGGATCCGTTTAAATAAACAAATAAATTCCAAGTTATTGAATATTTTACAGAATGCATCTTTCAGTAAGAGATAAGGATAAGACAAAGATGGAATGTGTACATTTGGGTATATGACCATTGACTGGTCTGCACCGATGTGGAAAGATTTTATAAGAAACATTCTGCCTTCAGAAAGTTTTATAAGAAACACAACATTCTGCCTTCAGAAAGTTTTATAAGAAACATAGTTTCTGCCTTCAGATACACATTAATTAATCTATAATATTGTGAATCTTTTACACAGTGCCATATATCTCCAGTATCAGACCACTTACATTATACACACACCAGACAGATAGAATGTAGTGCCCTCTCCTGAATGCCAACCATGCGTACAGTCAGTGGGTCGTAAATATCTAATTCGAAATGCCATGGCAATTAACTCTGTACTGATGAGCACTACTGCCCTCTGGTTCCACAGAGAGACACACACACACACACACACACACACAGATAGACAGAGAGAGAGCGAGAGACACACACACACACACATATAGAGAGAGAGACACAGAGAGAAAGATAGAGAGAGAGACACAGAGAGAATGATAGAGTGAGAGACAGAGAGCGAAAGACACACACAGACAATGGTAGACAAACAGACAAATAGCCAGAGTGAGCAAGAGAAAAAGTGGAACATAGACACATGCTGACAGATAGAACATACCCAATGTTCTTGCCTGTGTGTGTGTGTAGACCATATATCATGCACACATGCATGCACACAAACACTCCCTAGCTGGTGTGGCCCTTGAGGCCGTTACAGAGACACTCTCCTGTCTCTGTCAGTCTCTGGCTGAGCACAATGTTCTGTCCAATAAACTCTGATGAACTGATGAATGAATGAATGAATTTATTCACACACACACACACACACACACACACACACACGATATATTACATATACATATCTTCATGTGAAAACATTATCGTCGAGATTGTGTGAGTGTGCCAGGTCTCCCAAGAAGCTATTTAAAGCTTTTGGAGGGAGCCTGATCACAAATATAAACAAAATGTAAACAAACTAAAACATACAACGTGGGTACTGGGTAGGCTTGCACACCTACCTACTAACAAACATACAACATATTGTAGATACATAAATACAGACAATTAATATACCTAAGTATGGATTCTATTTAGAGATATGATTTGAGCAGTTCCTCTTTCAGCGATTTTTTTAAGGTTGTTTCAGACTCTCGTCGAGCTCGTTCCAGATCTGCGGGCCCCTGCATGCTATGCTTAGGCTGGCACAATTGAGTTTTCTCCTCTTGCCAAAGATAAGATGCCTATTTCTTGTGTTGTGGATGTGCAGTGGACGGCAGACTGGGACAAGCTCAGACAGTCTGTGATTCATGTTGTTAACTTGTTTACAACTTGATAGATAATTGATGCATTTTGGTGTACATTTAACTCAGCAAGCCTCAGGAGACCAAAGCGATGGAACAAAGGACCTGAGGGCGTATTAAACCCGGACCATGACACTACTCGTAGTATTTTTTTTGTAAACGTTCAAGTTTCTTGAGATGGCTGGGGTAAGTGTTGCACCATATGACATTACAATAATGAATGAGGGGTTCATACAAAGTTTTATAGAGAGAGAAGGGCAGGTAAGGGAAGGGACGTATTTTACAAAATAAACCAACATATTTGGACAGTTTTGTTAGTCGATATTTAATGTGGTATTTGAAATTTAGTGACTCATCGATGACGACCCCCAGGAATTTTGTGGACACCACTCTTGACAGCTCCTTTCCATTAATTGAATGCAAATATGATCAGTGCGCATCCAATTTGAGTGAAAAACAATAAAGTTTGTTTTGCTGAGATTTAGTGATCATTTATTGCACTTAAACCAGGTATCGACTTTTTGTAATTCAGTGTTGAGTAGATCTTGTAGCTCGAGTGGATTTTTATGGGACAAAAACAAATTTGTGTCATCAGCAAATATTTCTTTGTGCAGAATTTCAGAAGAGTTGACAAAATCATTTATATATAGGATGAATAGTAAAGGCCCTAGAATTGACCCCTGGGGGACCCCATATTTGATTTTTTGATTGATTTGTGATTGTTAATATCGACACGATACTGTTGCCTACCATGTAAATAGCTACTGAACCAATTGAGAGCCAGACCCCTTATGCCATAATGGTGCAGTTTACTGAGTAGAATATTGAAGTCTATGGTGTCAAAGGCTTTTGATAAGTCCAGGAAAACACCCACCCCACATTCACCCTGATCAATGGCATCATTTATTTTTTCAATGAGGTCTAATATTGCCATATATGTTGTTCTCTTTTTCCTGAAGCCGTATTGAGAACTGGTGAGTATATTGAGCTTGTTAGTGTATTTGCTTAATCTGTTATACACAACTCTCTCATACACTTTGGATAAAGCCGGTAAAACGGATATTGGTCGGTAATTATTTATACTATTTTTGTCACCTGATTTATATATGGGTATTATTCTCCCAATTTTGGTATTTATTGGCACCACACCATGAAGTAGGGACAAATTAATACAGTGAGCGAGTGGTCTGACTATAATATTAGCTATGGCTATTAGGATTTTGCTGCAGATTCCATCAGCACCGGCTGTGCGAGTGTCCTTCAGCTTCATGATAATGTTGAATAGTTCATCATGGTCAGTTGGTTTCATGAAAATAGAGTTTGGATAGTTACCTGATAAATACTGTTTAAAAGACACACCTCTGGGATGGCTGATTTTATTCACCAGGGCCCTCATTCATCAATGTGTGCGTAGAACATGACCTATTTCCACACGTAAGCACGGAATGTAGAACTAGTGTACGCACAGGGAAGTCGGGATTCATCACACGGTGCGTACGCAGGCTCTATGCTCCTCCGTGTTGATGAATACCACTTTGTTCTACCGTCAATGCTCGTGCATGATTATCCATATATGGTCATGAAAATGAGGAAACACCCCCCATGGGATGTGAAATAATGGACGGACCCGAGCGGAACTCTGAGAAACTCCACGAAGATTGTTCACTGCTGTCGAACCAAGAAGACACTATCGCGTATTATGGGATAAATAAAAGGCGGACTTGTAAACGGTGATGTCAGATATCAACGGCTCCCTAAGACCATTGCTGCAATTCTGCCTGGACAGCTCAAAATACTAATAAAGACCGTTCGTTGACCACTGTTTGGCGTTGGTTGTGTGTCATTATAACCGTGCTGTAATATGAATGCCTTTATTAGTTGTGTTCGATTGGCTATATGATTTTTAGAGGCATCTATTTTGTTGTCGGCTAATAAAGACCGCGCTGGAATATGACTGCCTTTTCCCGTGTTGTTTGATTAATACCCAGGGATTAAAGTTCTCCTCAATTTTATTCCAAATCGCGATGGATCTCCCGTCAATTTTCTACCTGCTGCATATGATTTCTAGAGGCATACTACAATCTATTTTGATGTCAGTATTGGGTAGCCTATATAAACAATAATAGAGAGCATATACAAGAACAATGAATCTCACTGCATGTATGATGTAGCCTGCCTTTCAATACATGAACTTGAATTCCATCATGTTTGTGTGCGGGACTCACAAGGCTGTTGTCACAATGGGTGGTACCGGTACAGTAATAATTACAGTCCACACAATATCACGATCCATGCCATAGCCTATGTTCTATTAGGACATGATCTGTGACGACAAATGTTCTAGAATGTTTGAAGATATCATACTCTGACAGCATGCCTATGATCAACAAAAACGCGAACTTTTATCTGGTGGCATTGCAATGCGTTTTCTATTCTTTCTTATACAGTAAAAAGGGGGAAGAACACTATATTCATATGACTTGTATTCTGCTTACAGCTTCGAAATTCCACTTGTTTCATTTAACGTAAAGCCTTTTAAATATAATCAAAATGTTCCCGTGTTTCTGCGGTCTGCGCAAAATAATAACGAGTTGAGCTTTATGATTTATGATGAATTGAAAATGGGGGACCCTGATGTAAACAAGACGAAAGTTGGTCTGCATCCCCAATTAACAATTGTATGTACTGAGCTGTACTGTACTGTACCCATTCTGCAATCTGTTAATAAACTTTTCAATCAATCAATCAATCAAGCTACGCGGAGCGCAGTCAGTCAGTAGCCTACACCCCGTATATTCCGATAACGCTATATAAACCATGCTGCATTCATTCTGAGAGAAAGATCTATTATTCCAAATGCTATTTATAGGGTTTTGACCATAATTACACTACTGTTGCTATTTTACAATGAACTATAATGAACTACGGTTCGTACAGAACATGCCAGTGTTATTATGCACAGAAGCTAATTTCCTTGTTGTAATAATATATTCTACCACTGGGCGCCAGGTACGCCTGGTCTGACCTGTGCGTAGATGTAAGCACGGAGTCAAGTTCAAATCGAAATTGATGAATCCCACTCTTTGCTTAGAAATGATCGTACGCACAGGGTAAGCACAGATCTGGTCGTAGAACACGTTGATGAATGAGGGCCCGGTCTTCACCAATGGATGCAAAGTAGGTATTCAATTTATCAGAGAGATCCTGCTGAGACATATTTGCAGGGTCAGGGAGCACTGATGGTTTTTTGTCCCTATTCAGTACTTTATTTAGAACTGACCATGTCCCTTTTGAATCACCCTGAGATGCTCGTACCTGCTCAGTATAATGATCACATTTGCTTTTCCTTATTAAATGAGTGAGCTTATTTCTATATAGATTGTATTTATTTCTATTATTTATACTAGGATTTTTTTTTTTTTTTTTTTGGTCTTTTTTCCCCCTCCATTTTCCTCCGATTTTCTCCCATCCCAATGTTAGTCGTATGCCAATTCCCAGTCCCTTCCTGGTCGCTGCGCACTTACCCCCCACAGTCAGATCATCTGGGAGAGTGGAGGCTACCACGTGCTTCCTCCGACACACGTCCAGCCAATCACCGCTTCTTTTCACCTGGCAGCGCGGATTCTCATTGAGAGGGCGTAGCGTGTGGGAGGACCACACTATCCCCCTCACGTCCAATCCGCGCTTAGCAGGCGCCCCGACCGAACTGTAGGAGTCGCTGTTTACAACGACCCGGACCCACCCCGCCAGCTTCTCCCACCCTCTGATACAGCCAATTGTATCAGTGCAGACGGCCAGCCAAGCTGGTGACAACCCCGGAGCTGTGAGCTGGATTCGAACAGGCAAATCCAGCTCAGCTCCGGGGCTGGTGACAAACGCAATCTCCGCTCGGCCACCTAACCGCCTTATACTAGGATTCTTAAGATAATGTTTGTAGAGTTTATTTTTGTGTTTAATGGATGTTTAATGCCCTTTGTAAGCCAGGGGTTCTGGTAATTTTTACTGCTCATGACAGTCTTCTCAGGAATGGTTTTATGGATGGAGTCAGTTATTTCCAATATCAGACTATCATATGCAGTATCGGTATCACAGGCATCATATAAATTTGTCCACCCTTTTGTCTCCAGGCTTTCATATAGTTGCTGCAGAGTTCTAGATGAACTAACTAACTACGGTAACTAATTACCTAACAGACTGACTGACTGACGATCGACGGACTGAGCAATAGAGAGATGAAGATATAGAGAGATAGAGAGTTGTGACTGACTGATTATGTGAAAGAAAAGTGATGGATTAACAGATGGAAAGACAAATGCAGACAGATACACACACACTCTCTTAGCTGTCCATCGTGTATGATGATGAAGCTTGCTCCAGGGATGGGGGGGGTTCAGCGCCGCTGCCGCTGGTGCCACTACTCGTGGGAGTCCAATCCTTGAGCCGCACACCCATCCGCAGATGGCGCAAGGGAAGCCAGATACCTGGGGGATGCCAGCCGCCCGCTGGTGTCGTTGTGTGCGCCTCTCAGATGTTCGGTCTTGGTTGGTTTGGTGTATTTGGGAAACTGCAGTCAGTGGCACAAGTGACACACACACACAGCCCCAATGTTCTAGGATAGTGTAATTGGACAGACAGAGAGGAGTAATTGGAATATTATTGCATTTGGACAGAAGGACCTTCATCTCTCTCTCTCTCTCTCTCTCTCTCTCTCTCTCTCTCTCTCTCTCTCTCTCTCTCTCTCTCTCTCTCTCTCTCTCTCTCTCTCTCTCTCTCTCTCTCTCTCTCTCTCTCACACATACACACACACAAACACCTGTAGACATACTGATAGATATACTCCCTCCCTCTCTCTCTTTTACATACAAACACATCCTACTGACATCCAGCTTGGCAACTCTTCGGGTGGAGAAACATTTCGTGTCACAATAATACATACACACACACACACACGCATACACACTACCAGAAAGCTGTCACAGTGGAATGTCATCACTGCATGTCTAATACAACACACACTGACACTGACACACACACTGACACTGACACACACACACACACACACACACACACACACACACACACACACACACACACACACACACACACACACACACACACACACACACACACACACACACACACACACACACACACACACACACACACACACACACACACACACACACACACACACACACACACACACACACACACACACACACACACACACACACACACACACACACACACACACACACACACACACACACACACGCACACACACCAGCAGTGGTGTTGCTGAGCAACTCAGTCTACGTATGTCATTGATAACATGCCCTCTATAGCTCTCGCTCTTCATCCTTTCTTTCTGCAGCTTGACAAAGTATCACAGAGTCCATCCATCTAAGCATGCCTCCATGGTGGGAAGCAGGTTGTCAGGTTCGTTAGGTATAGACTACCTAGTATTCTATTTTCAAGTTGGTTAGGTATAGACTACCTAGTATTATTGTCAGGTTGGTTAGGTATAGACAACCTCGTATTATTGTCAGGTTGGTTAGGTATAGACTACCTAGTAATTCCAGGGTTCGATTTTGAGGTTGGTTAGGTATAGACTACCTCGAGTCGTATTCTATAGGCATGTCGGTTAGGTATAGACTACCTAGTAATTCCAGGGTTCTATTGTGAGGTTGGTTAGGTATAGACTACCTAGTATTCTATTGTCAGGTTGGTTAGGTATAGACTACCTACTAATTCCAGGGTTCTATTGTCAGGTTGGTTAGGTATAGACTACCTAGTAATTCCACGGTTCTATTTTCAGGTTGGTTAGGTATAGACCAGGGCCGGACTGGGGAAATAATTCATACCGGGAGATATAGTGCGAAATATAGCCCCAATCAGGCCACTTTTTAAGCGGGCGGTCTGGGGGTCCCCCACCCGGAAAATTTTAGTTACAAAGACTTAATTTCCTGCATTCTGGTGAATTTTAGTGCATGTGAATCACAAATTAATGAGCCAACAAAAAGCGGCACAGTCCCTTTAAGGGAGAACACAAAAAACACTAGAGTCCATGAAATATGAAAACTGCGGCACTGTGCCTTTAACGGGCGAACAGGCTAAGAGACCAGGGGCACTGGAGAGGGGGACAGGGACAGAGGCCCGGAGAGGCGGGCTAGAGACAGGGACAGAGGCCCGGAGAGAGGGGCTGGGGACGGGGACAGGAATCCAACGGCGGAGGCCGGGCACAGGGGCCCGAGACCCGACGGCGGGGGCCAGGCACGGGGATCCTCTTCCGTCCCTACACCGAGTAGGGCTCTGCTGCTCAGAAAGGAATCCTCCTCCTCCTCCTCGGATGCTGCAGACGGGCAGCGCAGAACAAAGGGGGTCCCAGGGGACCGGGGCGAGAACACACCATCCCCCCGTGGAATAGGGAGCGATGGCGAGCCGGGGTCCGAGGGAGAACACGCCATCCCCCCGTGGAATAGGGAGCGATGGCGAGCCGGGGTCCGAGGGAGAACACGCCATCCCCCCGTGGAATAGGGAGCGATGGCGAGCCGGGGTCCGAGGGAGAACACGCCATCCCCCCGTGGAATAGGGAGCGATGGCGAGCCGGGGTCCGAGGGAGAATACGCTATCCCCCCGTGGAATAGGGAGCGATGGCGAGCCGGGGTCCGAGACCGGAGACGCGGCAGGTGATGGTAGCAACAAGATGGCACGACGTCTGGAGTGAGAACAAAGGGATCCTCCCGTGGAAGTCTAGAGAGCGAAGACGATGTCCCACTCCAGGAAACGGCAGTAGATGGTAACGTACAGAACCAGCGTACAGAACCAGCGTACAGAACCAGCGTACAGAACACAGAACGACCCGACAAGGACTGGAGGGGAGTCTGCAACCTAAGTACTCTCCCGAGCTGATCGCAAACTCCCAACAGGTGCGTGAAGGTAGGGGAACAAGAATGTCCAAAGGTGGGGGCTGGTGAAGAGTAGGAGACAGGGAAAAGTCCTCGCAAGGGTGGGGGCTGTTGAGGAGAGTAGACAGGGAAAAAAGGTCCAGGGACAGGCGAATCCTCACAGGAACAACAACTTAACCCTTGTGTCTGATCAGATTCTTATTTGTTTGATAACTTTGCAGTGATTATGTTTGTAGCCAATGTGGCAAAGGTGTGTAATCTTTGAATTATCTTGGAATTATTTTGACTCTCTCTTTCATAAATTGTTTATTCAACTTCAGCCCCAATCATAACCACCACATATTGTTTTTTGTAATGTCAGATTTAACAACTCGTTTTGGGAGTGTGCCATCTGCCATTCCATTCGCCGCCTCCACTGTCAATCAGTTGTATCGCCTGGTCCCGCCTCCACCAATCACAAGCGGCAGCACGGCTCCATTGTGTGTGTGTGTGTCCGCGTGAGGGAGAGAGAGTCAGATAGTTCTCCAACTCTGTCGCAGACAGTGAAATCCTGGTTGTTCCCCACCCACCTGGTTATCTAAAGACGATCGTGCCGCGCCGCCGCCACAACTAGAAACAATGGCCTGGCAAAAAAAATAAAAAATTATAATAAAAAATATATATAATATTTTCTTTTTATATAATTTTTTTTTTATCTGTGCAGGCCAGGCCACCGGGAAAACTCCCGGTGCTCCCGATGGCCAGTCCGGGCCTGGTATAGACTACCTAGTATTCTATTTTCAGGTTGGTTAGGTATAGATGACCTAGTAATTCCAGGCTTCTATTGTCAGGTTGATTAGGTATAGACTACCTAGTATTCTATTGTCAGGTTGGTTAGGTATAGACTACCTAGTAATGTCAGGGTTCTATTGTCTCTCTCTTTCCTTCTCTCAGCTTGACAAGGCTCTCATTCATCAGTCTTACAATACACTCCATACATCATCATCAGCCAAGGCCGGCCTCACCCCCATCACAAAATCACTGACAATGGCCCTTCTGAATGTTGGATCGTTGAGCAACAAATATTTCTTAATCAATGATCTGATAACTGAAAATAATTTGCAATGCATGTTCCTAGTCGAGACCTGGCTAAATGACATTACTGGTGCGACAACGCTGATAGAAGCCTGCCCTCCAAATTACAAGTATTATCAATCGGTCAGACAAAATAGAAAAGGGGGAGGGGTTGCCGCTATTTTATCTACATCATTTGTATGTAATGACATTGACATGGGTGAATTTACATCATTTGAATATCATCATCATCATCATCATTTATTTATTCGTACATGGAATCCCAAGCCATAAATCCATCTCTACAGACTGTATGAATTAATGTTGCATTTTTTTTTTAAATGTAGCCAAGAGTAAAGACCCTAACCCTAACAGCAGTCATAGTGTATATTTTCAGCAATACGTTTGTTTACTAATTAAGGCTGTCAAAGTTAACGCGGTATTAACGATAGGTTATGTATATAACCTAGTTATATTAGTATTGGCTGAGCGTCCCGCTCTAGCCTATTGAGATACCCCTTATCTCCTATGGTACCTAATGTACCCCACAAACAACTAAATGCACCCCACCTGAGGGCCCCGCCCCTATGGAGGCGTAGCCTATATAACCATGACTCTGGTCACCAAACACTCTTCCTCGCCAAATCTCGTTCCAGCAAAAGATCCCTCAAAAGGGAACTCAGGGCCGCGTAGAGCGGGACGCGTGTAGCTTTATGTCAAGCAAGCAGTGCAAGAATGCGGAAGCATTCGTCACCGCACGCCACTACGGTAAAGCGCCTTTCTTTTCAGGCCCGCTTTGGGAGCTGTCGCGCGGAAATAGGCTGTCTATTGCCATTCTCTTTGACAAACTCTAACCTTAACCAGCTCCTTAACAGCGCCTAAACTTAACCGTTCTAACCTTAACCAACTCCGAAACAATGCCTAACCTTAACCTTAACCATGCCTAACCTTAACCATAGAAAGAATATTGCCATTCTCTTTGACAAACTCTAACCTTAACCAGCTCCTTAACAGCGCCTAAACTTAACCGTTCTAACCTTAACCAACTCCGAAACAATGCCTAACCTTAACCTTAACCTTAACCATGCCTAACCTTAACCGGCGAAAGAATACACGTTAAAAAAAAATCACGTTAAAAAAAAAATATTTGATGGGATTCGAACTCGCCAGCGACGAGCCATAGGATCCACAGCCATGCAGTCTTGCCAATTGAGCTATTTCTGGATACTGAATAAGGGGCGGTGACTTATATATATTGAGCTCCGCTCGTGTCGAACCAAGGCGGGATCTCATGCGCATGCGCGGGCACCTCGCGCGAGCACGCCGGCGCACGCACGCACCTACGCGAGCACGCCGCCGCCGGTGCACGCACCTGCGTGCTGGGCGGCGGAAAATGAAAGGCGCATTACCGCACGCCACTACGGTAGAATGCTTCCGCATTCTTGCACTGCTTGCTTGACATTAAGGAACAGGCGAGCGGGACGCTCAGCCAATACTAATATAACTAGGTTATATACATAACCTATCGTTATATATCGTATGGCTATCGCGTCCCGCTCTAGCCTATTGAGATATGGGTTAGAGCGGACGCGAGACCCGACAGATGTACCCCCTGAGGACCCGTAAGCCCACATCAAGGGGTGCGGGGAGCCCTGCCACCCCATCCTTCCTAATGAAGGGGGGGCGCAGTCAACTCCACCTGAATGCGAACAAGAGGGAACTAGAACCCCTTGAACACACCGCACAGGCGGAACCACGTGTGACTCAACACACTGTGGCCCATACCCATACATTCCTGCTACCCTTCCAAAGGACGGGAAGCAGGAAAGGCCACAGACCCCAGAACCGCCTGGGAGACAGAACCCCCGGTCATGTCCATGAGGTAAAACCTTACAAAGGGGCCTGGGGAGGACCATGAGGCTGCAGCACAGATGTCCTCCACCAAGGCCCCACCCAGGAGAGCGGCAGAGGCAGCCACCCCACAATTGGAGTGCGCCCTGACGCCCCCAGGGGGATCCTGCCCAGCCAACGTGTAGCAGAGGGAAATGCCCTCGCACAACCAATGGGACAGGCGCTGTTCGATAGTGCCTTACCGGCATGAGAACCACCGTGACAGACACAAAGCTGAACGGTGACCCCGAGGTCCTGAGTACAGCTGAGGCAATTCCCAAAGCACGGACCGGACATGACAGGTGAAGGCCCGCATCTAACTCACCACCGTGAGGAGGCGGATGAAAACGCCTGAACCACAATATCCCTGGAGCGGAAGAACTCAGGATATTTACAGGCACGAAGGCAGGATTAGGCCGCAGAGTGGCACCGCAATCGGAACGAAAGACAGGCACACTGGGCGTACCGAGAGAGCACAAAGCACACCCACGCGTCAGCGGAGGTGATGGCCAGCAAGAACGCGGTCTTGAACGACAGCTGTTCCAACGGCGCCTGCTCGAGCGGCTCAAACGGGGCCAAGGACAACCGACCGAGGACCAGTTGAAGATCCCAAGTCGGAGCCCAGGAGCGTTGCACCGGCTTAACGCGTCGAGCGCCAAGCAGGAAACTGAGGTGAAAAAGAGGGTGGCTGAACAAGACATCCCCTCAAACCCCTCATGATAGGAGGATATAGCTGCTGCATATACCCTCACCGTCGAAGCCGACAGTCTATCAAGGAGAGACTGGAGGTAACTAAGGACAGCATCCAGGGGGCAGGAGACTGAGTCCCGGCCCCCCGCCTTACACCACACTTGGAACATACGTCATCTGCCCGCGTAAGCGCGACAGTGGAGGGAGCATGCGCATTCCGGATGGTAACACCATCAGGATCAAGAACCTGCGCCCCTCAACGTACCCGTCCCAACAACTGACCTAACAGATGTATGGGGAAGAATCCCTGGCGGCACGGCATCGGTCCCAGACCTGCCTGGCTATGTCCAGACGTAATCCTCACCCATCAGGATGAGGACCACCCCGCGACAGTACACCTGCACCCACATTCTCCCTGCCGGGCATGTGGGGAGCCCTCAGGCCGCGCAGATGGAGGACGCCCATAGCCAGCCGCCCGCCGCCTGGTGCAGACAGGGGGAGCGTACTCCTCCCTGTCTGTCGATACACGACACTGACGTCGTATCGTCCGTCCTGATCAACACCATTTGTGGACCAGAAGGACCGCTTTCAACACCAACACATTGAACGTAGCGCAGACCGGGCAGCATGGTTTGCCAGCTGCCCCCTACTGCGTTGGCCCGACGCGTCACCAGCGAGGGAGGCGTCGGTGAAAACGCGACGTGAGACAGTGCCGTAACCGTCCTAGGACGGAACCTCCCGAGCTTGTTGACAACACGCTCTGAGAGGAATGCCCATAGCCCTCCAACCGTTGACTGGGAAGAGGAGTACTCTACATCCAGTCTACAGCAACCCCAGGCAGGTAGAGACCTGCCTGGTACGAGACCTGACGATCCACCTTGACCGCGAAGGACCAGAACGTCACCAGGGCAGAACACTCCGTAACCCCTGACGATGCAGAGGCCCCAGTGCGGCCTCCACGCACTTGGTGAAGATGCGGGGAGCCAGAGAAAACCGAACGGCAGCCTCTGGTACTCATACGCTAACCCTGCAAAGGAAGCGTAGGCAAGCCCTAGGATGGAAGATCGGAGATGCACATACGCAATGCTGAACCTTCCCATGGGACAGGTCCAGCCTGGGTCTTACACCCCTCCCTCCCGACTTCTCAAGCAGAGAACACCGGGAGGAGAACGCCACGACGATGGCTTGCTTCGTCCACAGAGATTGGATCTCGTTGACCAGAGCTGTCACTGCTGGAGACCCTGACAATAGGGTCTGTACCAAACCTGAAAACGGGTGGGGTAGTGTAAACACAAGTCCCCGCCTCAGCGTTCTCTCCATCCACCTCGACATATGGTACTGCCGTAGTCATATGTGATGACACTCCCAACGCACCCGCCGTCACGTGGCGCAGGTCCGCCAGGAACTGTAGATAGTTGGCCCGGTCCCCCCGCTGTGCGTAGCCAACCCTGGAACCGTGCGAGCAGCGCGTTCCGTGTCGGGACATCTGACCCTGACACCACCCACGAGGCAATCGCACCCAAGGGGGGACCCCAACAGAAAGGGCCGGTCTGATACGGGGGGCTTCCGATGAAAAAAGCCCCCCCACTGAACACCCCTCCAGAACATGCTGAGGAGTTGTTCTGCAGCCGGACATGCAAGGTGTAAGGACCCCATGGGTTCCTACACACCGTAGCCCTGCAGTGATATTACTACCACCCCAAATCACGCGTGCCTGCGACCACTGCCAATATTTCAGGAGTGGGAGGCACCAACATGATACCTGGCCTGGCGAAGGCGAGGCCGGGGAAGCCCGCACTGTGTGCCTCAAAAGGTTTCGAGCCCCCCTGCTGACAACACTTAAGTTGACAGACGTAACACCAGGCTCAACCAACACAGCTTATGGTGTGGGAGCCGCTTGACAGCACAACATTCTCACGGACAGACCCAGGCTCAGCCATCAACTGGGTGTCAGCCCCTGTCCCCATGAGAAGCGAAAGGGGGGCCGCCTGCGCTTCAACGAAGGCACGCGGCCCGCAGCCAAAGGAAACAATCAGAGCCCACTTTTTCCGCTGGTGTTGGGGAAGGGAGTGATCGGAGAGCGGGCTGCTCGCGGCAGGACGGTGACGGCTTGTTTGTTCAAGCCGAACCCATCCTACATGGCCGATCCCTCGGCCGCAAAGGCTGTCGGCCTTGTGGACACCTGTCGAATCAACGCCCAGGATACCTCCGGCGGGGGAAAACATGGCCGCCTGTCGAGGGCCTCGTCATCGCCGCTGACGAGGCCGTGCTCTCTCTTCTTCTGGCTGCGCGGTGTGAGGCGGTGTAGGGCCTATGACAATACCGCCCGCGCTCCAGCAGAAGACCAAAATCCCCTCCGGAGAGGGGAACCCTGAGCGGTTATAGCTTGCGGCTGGGTCAAAGCTAATAACGTCAACAACCTCGCGCGATGTGTCGACGTCGGCTGGCCCTCAAGGCCCCGCCACCAGACACCATTTTTTAATAGAAAAAAACAGCAATTCGAACACAGTTCTAATCGCTGCCAATTCCATACCGTGGCGGTACAGGCTTTAACAGCCCACCAGCCACTCGCCAGGCCGACCCACCCATGGCGTCGGCCGGGCGGGGCACTGTTTCAATATGTCAAAAACAAAGGACTGATGTTAACACGGAGCACCAGTGGTGGTTGCAAACAGCAACCTCCACTGTGGTGTGCACCATGAAAGGGTTAAATGAATAAAAGAACTAAACCACAAAATACTGTAGAATGAGCAAACCCATATACACAACGTTAAGGGGAGGCGGACCAGAGCGAACTAGTCCCGCCTTCATTCAAAATATTCACAACAGCACACCAGCCCTAGCTTAGCCCATTTACCAAAAAAGGTAAACAAAGCCCCCCCCGCACTACTCCCCCAGTATACCGATTGACCGTCAGTATGAATGGTTGAGAGGAGAGAAAGCTGTAGCAAGACAGACCTTCTCATAGCAGAGTGACAGAACGAAACAATAGCCCACTACACAGGGCCGCCTCAGGGGGTGGGGGGCCTCGCGTTTAAATTCGCACAGAGCCTCACATTTCTCCCAGGCGGCCCTGCCCCTATACTACTACAGCCTAGCGTGAGGCGATGTGGAACCCAGATCAACAACCGCCTGCGCACAGACACGCAACATGTTTACCATGTCGGCTGGACCCATAGCCCCACTACCCGACGCCAATGTGGATAGGAACTAGCCAGCTGAGCCACAACCCGCCGTTAAGTCCCATCCTGCAGTAATATAGCTCTACTGCTACACCGCCGAGCTCACGCATCGGCCCCAGATGGGGACACCGTTCCATAGACCCCGCCGGAACACAAGGTAACATACCTGGCTAGGCTACCTAGCCACGGCCTACCCTGTTGTCAACCCATTTACCCGAAAAAAGGTAAATAGGACTCAGCAAAAAAAACCACAACAGCCACCGACTGACCTTCATTGATGAACCGGGCAAGAGGAGGGAGAAGTGACAACATCTCACGGCGGAGACATTAGAACAGCGGAGCAGATAGTATGTAGCAGTAGTGGTAGCATGTGGCATTAGCAATAGCATGTAGCATAGCATTAGATGTTTAGCAGCACGCCCAAGACAGTTTGGAAACCGTTCACCAAACCATCCTGCCCCCGGCGCCAACACACAACATGGTTGTGTAACAAAACAAACCAGCATTACTAACACTAATACCCATGCCTGAAGACACAGGGCCTACCTGAGTACAAGCTGGCCCGACAGCCAATCTTGTACAGCTGAACCTTGATCTGCTGTCATCAGACGAGGAACATCAACATAGGCCCGTCGTGTCGCCGAAAACATGCTTCGAAGATGCCAGGGGCCAGCAACCTCCGGTAAGCTTTCAACATTATGACTCTAATCTTTTTCATCCTGCTAGTTACGTATGGTGCACGCAGCCGATACGATGGAACGAAAATAGAGGAAGAGTGTTTGGTGACCAGAGTCATGGTTATATAGGCTACGCCTCCATAGGGGCGGGGCCCTCAGGTGGGGTGCATTTAGTTGTTTGTGGGGTACATTAGGTACCATAGGAGATAAGGGGTATCTCAATAGGCTAGAGCGGGACGCGATAGCCATACGATATATAACACGTTATCGCCTGATTCTATTAACGCCACTATTTCTTTTAACTCACGATTAACTTTTAAGAATCTTTTTTATTAATTTTTTTTTGTACTAGACTTCACTCAGGTGTATTATTGATGCTCTCATTGATACTATGTTTGTTTCTGAAGTGTGTGTGTGTGTGTGTGTGTGTGTGTGTGTGTGTGTGTGTGTGTGTGTGTGTGTGTGAGATATATATATAGAGAGAGAGGGGGTGAGAGAGATGAGGAAAGGGGCAAGAGAGAAAGAGAGCTGGGAGAGTGTGTGTGAGAGAGAGAGAGAGAGAGAGATAGAGAGAGAGAGAGAGAGAGAGAGAGAGAGAGAGAGAGAGAGAGAGAGAGAGAGGGGGGTGTGTGTGATTACTCAGCCATTGTGTGGGTGAATGTAACAAGTTCCTAATGTTTTCTTTCCCCTATTATTTCATGCACACTTTATTCATTGTTTTAAATTATTATTTTCTTTTAAGTTATTTTGTGCATCACTCTGTTTTGAATTTGATGCAAATTTGCAATGCATGAGGGTCATCCTTTTATGTTAAATGGCTGCATAAAGCAAGCATTTGTTGACTCTCATGTTGATAACAGTATTAAAACTTGGAACTTGAAAAAGATCTGTTTATGGTAGATAAAAAAAAAAGCGATTAATTTGCGATTAATCGCAAGTTAACTATGGACAATCATGCGATTAATCGCGATTAAATATTTTAATCGATTGACAGCACTATTACAAGATACAAGATACAAGATACAAGAGTTTTATTTGTCACGGCATACAGGTGTAACGCTTGGTGTGCTATTGAAGTTGAGAACACAGTTAGCAGACAAGGGAGAAGGAACGTAGGCAGAGACGAGGAGCGATGCTTGAAGAAGGGTGTTTACTTCTTATCCAAATGTAAATACAAAACAACACTACTAATAACACAACGACGGAAAACAAGAAAACGACAGAAGTATACAGGACTCACTAGACATCAACGGGGAAGGCAGGCACGACACAGGGAACACACAGGATACTGGAGGAATGTCGGCACAAGGAAGGGAGGACAGACAGACACCTAAATACCCACACGAATTGACAATCAACAACACCTGGCCAACACAGAATCACAACATACACAATGACAGTAAAGCAATGACAAACTAAACAACAACTAGACACTAAGGCAATGACACACAACAACACAACAGAGGAGTAACATCACACATAGACAGGGGTGGCCCAAGACAATAAACAATTAGACACTATGTCTATTACTTGGAACCACAGTAGAATAGCCACCTGTACCAACAGGCTAGTCTGGCCACTAGAGGGTAGGAGACCAATGTCAGGAGGAGAGCAATGTCCAATGTTATTCTCCTGCCGGTCAGCAGGACCGGCCCTTGGGTCGTAACAGTACCCCCCTCTCAACGGGGGGCTTCCAGACCCCCGAGAACAACGTCCGCACCCAGGCGAGGGAGGAAGCCGGAACCCCGGAGGGGGCCCAAGGAGAGGACCCGGAGACCAGGAGCCGGGAGGCAGAGCGAAGGAGGGGCATAGCAGCCAGGGGGGGCTGAAAACGGGCGCAGATGCCCGGAGAGGGGGGAGGGGAAGGGAACAGAGGCCCGGCGAGGGGGGGTGGGAACGGGCGTAGATGCCCGGAGAGGGGGGGTCGGGACGGGCACCGAGACCCAGGGAGGGGGGCTGGACCTGGGAACAGAGGCCCGACGAGGGGGGGTGGGAACAGGTGCCGAAGCCCGGGAAGGGGAGCTGGACCCCGGAGCAGGATCCCGGACGAGAGCCCCTCCAGCCTCCGGACTAGGGACTGGTTCAGGGGAGCCGGAACGGAGGTGCGGCGGCGGCGACCGCCGGAGCAGGACCCATCGTAGACCACGGCGAAGACCATGGTGAAGACCACGCCGAAGACCACGGCGAGGACCAGGACACCGGTCACGGCGTGGGGGTAAACCAGATGGGGAGCCAGGACCAGTCGAGGAGCCGGGGCCCGGCGTTGCAGCCGGACCAGTTGTAGAGGCTGGGCTGGGCGTGGAGACCGGTCCGGTCACGGCGGCGAGGCGTGGCGTAGAGGCTGGGCTGGGCGTGGAAGCCGGAGGGGGAGTGATGACAGCCGGGGCTACACCGAGCGGAACCAGGCTGGCAGCGACGGCCGGGTCAGCTGTGGAGGCCTCGTCTGCTGCACTAGCCATGCTAGCTGTAGGGTCTGTGTCAGCTGGGAGAGTCTGGCTAGCTACAGAGGCTAAGCTAACAGTAGGGGCTGGGTTAGCTGTGGAAGCCTCGTCTGCTGCACCAGCCATGCCAGCTCTAGGGTCTGTGTCAGCTGGGAGGGTCTGGCTAGCTACAGAGGCTAAGCTAACAGTAGGGGCTGGGTTAGCTGTGGAAGCCTTGTCTGCTGCACTAGCCATGCTAGCTGTAGGAGTAACGCTAACGGGCGGAGCTGCGCTAGCTGGGGACGCACGGTTAGCTACCGGAGTGACGCTAACGGGCGGAGCTGCGCTAGCTGGGGACGCACGGTTAGCTACATGAGTGACGCTAACGGGCGGAGCTACGCTAGCTGGGGACGCACGTTAGCTACTGGAGAAATGCTAACGGGCGGAGCTGCGTTAGCTGGGGACGCACGGTTAGCTACAGGCTCTAGGCTGACCGTGAGTTGAATGATAGTCGGCTGGCTAGCTGCGGGGGAAAAGCTAGCAAGCGGGACCAGACTGGTGGGTAGGGTACTAGGGATCGGCCTAAACCCTTCCATGAGGGCAGAGACGTGGTCGGCCATAACCCGCATCGCAGGTGTAACAAGTGTCAATTGAACATTGTTTATTATTTTATTAAGGATTGAAATGTTACCAAATCCTGTTTACAATTGTTTACAAGTGGTTATTATTATTTATTATTTCTTTATACCAAAGACACTTTTATCTGAACTTAACTTGGAAAGTTCACGTTCAAGAGTTTAGCACTTCCGGGTCAAATATTTGCGCGTGTTAGAAGCAACCTTCCGGTTTGAGTTCAGTTTGCAACGAGAACTCAACGTGGGAGGTATGTGTGATTACTGTGGCGCGCCGCACTATTGTGTTTCACACTGTTGTATATATATTTTGTATAAGAATTGAATGTTGATAGATAATAATTACTTGATAGTGTTGTGACGAACGGTGTGGTTATATAATATGCACAATTGAAGGTTTTAGTCGGTGTATTTCACCGAGGCAATATAGTCAACTATTGTTCTCTGTCAACAGACTTGACGAGTGAACATTGTGTGATGCTGTTTCCTTTTGTGGCAATTCCACCACTCGTTTCATGCAGGTATGTGCCTTAATATGTGATCTATTGTGCAAATATAATTGTTTATCGAGTTTGCAACGAGAACTCAACGTGGGAGGTGGCCTCCATTGCAGTCCATCCAATAAATGATTGAACAGTGTCCACGTGTGCCGACTCGTCCCTAAGCATCACACCAGAACACAACGCAACAGGATACACGGGCAGCACATCCGTTACATTGGTGTCGTTCCGGACCCGGATAAAGATCAAAGAAAGGAGAACGTTATCAAATCGTTCACCGGGGAGCTGCAGTCTCCACAGTCAACCAACACAGCCTCATCAGTGGTGAGACGCTGCCATCTAGTGGCCGGTGAAAAGAACTTTTCACCCTACGTGGTTCCAGTACAGTGCAAGGTATGTCACAATAGACAGTGAATGGCCCTGGAGAGGTGGACAGGCCACTGTTTTGTAAATTGTGAATAAAGACAATTAAAGAGGACAATGAACTTGTGAAGAAGAAAAAGGACATGAAGATGATGATGCCAGTGAATGTGTAGAAGACATTTAGGTATTAATTTAATTGGTTAATCTCTTATGTAATTTCATTCCTATACATTTTCTTATTTTATTTTATTTTTTTCTACTACAGTAATTAGAAGCTGAGAGGTTATTTAATTTTTTCTGTTAAGCCAAAGCACCTAAGGGTGAAAGTAGGACAATGGCAGAAGGTGGGAATACAGATGTGGTAGTAGAGATGGACTTGGATGCGGGGGGGGGATTTTATAACCGGCTCTCAGAGACTGAAGCAACAGGACCAGATCCAGTAACATTTGACACTCCACAGCTTACCTCCACGAGGTACGTGAATCGTGCCAGGCCAAGTCTACCACCAGTTGATGGGCGGCTAACAGGTGAAAGGCCAGGGTTAGAGTATGTGGACCGTGCCGGGCCAAGTCAATCACCAGTTAGTGAGCGACTAACAGGTGAACAGCCAGAGTTAAGTGCGCTCATCACACAGCTGGCAGAAAAGATTGGCGAGTCCATCACAGCTAAGCTGTGCACAGATACCATTAGGTCTATTGAGCGTCCCTCAGAGGTGACAGTGCCACACAGAATAGTCGTGCACTCAGACGCCAGAGAGCCCCCTATATTCAGGGGTGATAATTCAGACAAATTCACTGTTTATGAGTGGGAGAATTTGGTTACCTCGTACATGAGGAAACGAGCCACTCCAGTTGGTGAGCAATCACAGGAGATTCTATCTAAGCTCATGGGTAAAGCAGGGGATGTGGTAAGGATAAAGTTGCGTAACAACAAGTCTATTGACCACACAAGGAACCCTCACATGATTTTTGACATACTAAAACAACATTTTAGTGAACTCTCATACTCGAGCATGCCCCTGGCGGACTTTTATAGTACACTACCAAAGCCTGGTGAAGATGCTATGGAGTTTTGGATCAGGTTAAATAGGACAGTAGAAGTAGCTGATGAGTGTTTGAGAAGGCAAGGCCGTAGTATCGAGGACCCGAGTCACGAGGTTAGCATGATGTTTATCAAACACTGCCCTGATCAGTCATTGGCTAATGTTTTTAAGTTCAAGTCTGCTGGGCAATGGTCTGCTTGCGAGATCCAGGAGAGACTCGATGAGCACATGCAGGACAGGAAGTCTCGAACTGCTGCAGGGGGACCGAGCGAGCTAGGTACGGTAGAGCGCAGGGTCCGTTCCCAGTGTCATGTGCCTATAGTCAGTGACGTACCAGTATTGAGTGCAACAGCATCGGTGTTTCCGGAACCGTCCCCAGCACCCACAGATGGTTCCGGAGGTGGCCATGACTACATGAGGAGTCTAGTGGGTTTGTTAGACCGCCTAGTTACAGTGCAGACTCAGGTGCCAGCCAGCGCCACAGCTCGGGTGCCTGACACACAGCGCCGGTTGTGCAGAGTTTGTAACTCTCCTGACCATTCCACTCTTTCCCACTGCAGGGGGGAGAACAGGTGTCTAGCATGTTTGTCTCCCGGTCATTGGAAGAGGGATTGTCCTCAGCAGCACAACCAGCGGCAGACCCCGCCCAGTGGCAGCACCGGTGGTCAGTCTCGTCCTTTAAACGACTAAACTCACACCTAGAGAGGGGTGGTGTGGGTGGTATAGATGAGTCCCTCACTGATGTCTCTGATCTTGCTCACTTGTATGAAGACAAGTGTGCCAAAGCACCTAAGGGTTCTCGTACGATCATTCAAGCAACTCAAAAGATTCAAGCTTTCAGTGACCTGTTCTATGCTTCAGTCCTGGTCAACCAGAGTGTTCAGCTTAGAGGCATGTTGGATACTGGCTCTATGTCGTGCAGTATCAGTGAATATGCAGTGGAGAAGCTCCGCTCTGGGGGTGTTTTACCTGGGAAGCAGCAGCCTGAATAAAATATTGTTTTGATTGGCTGAGCATGTTACATGTTACCCACGTCCTGAAGGGTGGTAGTGAGTACTGGGATCTCGCATCGAGACCAGAGCCTCAGTCAAGTCCGGAAGTGGAGCAGTTTCTGTCCATGTTTACTAACGTGGAGCGCTGGAGGGGCGGTACGGTTCCCGAGAAAATTGGTACTGTGAAGCTCACCCAGGCCGTGATGCTCCTACCGAGACACGAGCACTTAGTCTGGGGAAGACTCCCTGCTAAGGTGCCTATGTCACCTGGGAGCACTGTAATCGTGGAGCCAACAGACTCCAAGGCTATGCCACGAGGTGTTCTTGTGGGTCGGCTCGTTACACCACTCTGGGGAGATAGGTGGGTGCCCATGACTGTTGTCAATCCGTCTGACAAACCTATCACACTAAAAAGGAATTGCAAGTTGGCTGATGTTTCAGTGTGTTTGGCGATTGAGGACTTAGATGCTTTTCAGGGACTGCAGGCAGTTTCGGAAAGGCGAGAGCCTGACGCCCCTGGTTGTGCCGGTCCTTCGGCCTCGCCGGCTAGGAGTTTGTCAGAGCTCGGGCTCGGTGACATTGACATCAGTTCTTGTCAGGTCAGTGAAGCCTGCAAGTCTCAGCTTGAGCAGTTGATAACTGAATATAGCGACATCTTTTCCAAGGACTCGTTAGACTGTGGTGAGGTAAAGGGATACACTCATCGCATCCGTCTTGTGGATGAGCGCCCCTTTCGATTGCCCTACAGGAGGGTCCCCCCGGCTCACTATCAGAAGCTGAGACAGGTTCTCACTGATATGGAGGAAAAGGGGATTATCAGGAAGTCCTCGAGTGAGTACGCTTCACCTCTTGTAATGGTCTGGAAAAAGGACGGGGGGGTTCGCATCTGCACTGATTTCAGATGGTTGAATGCGCGCACCTTGAAGGACGCTCACCCCTTGCCACACCAGTCTGATTGTCTTGCCGCGCTTGGGGGCAATTGCCTCTTTAGTACGATGGATCTCACCTCTGGCTTCTTTAACATCCCAATGCATGAGGATGACAAGAAGTACACAGCTTTCACAACCCCCCTCGGGTTGCATGAGTACAATCGCATGCCACAGGGTCTATGTAATAGCCCTGCAGCCTTTATGAGAATGATGACTGGAATCTTTGGGGACATGAACTTCACAAAACTGTTGTGTTACCTTGACGATCTCCTGGTCTTCGCGCCGTCAGAAGATGAGGCCCTGTCTAGGCTCCACACCGTGTTTCAGAGGTTGAGGGAGAACAACTTGAAACTGGCTCCCAAGAAGTGTCACCTGCTGCAGCAGGAGGTTAGGTTCTTGGGCCATGTGGTCGGTGGTGGGGGCGTGTCTGTTGATCCCTCCAAGGTGGAGGTTATCTCCAACATGACAGTACAAGATCTCATGGAAGTTGATGGGTGCACACCCTCTGTCCGTAGGATCAGGTCGTTTCTCGGGATGGTATTCTATTACCAGCATTTCCTCCCAAACTGCTCTGCTGTTGCGAAGCCATTGTTCGCCCTTACGGCTGGACAAAAGAGGAAGGGGAGGTCCCCTAAGGACAAGAAACCACCTGGCAGCCTTCGTAGGCTCACCCCTGCCGATTGGACAGCAGTCTGTGGGGAAGCTTTCGACAGGCTGAAAACAATGTTACTGGAGTGTGTCGTGCTCGCTCACCCAGATTTTGAGGAGCCTTTTGTCCTCTCAGTTGATGCGTCATTGGACGGACTTGGCGCTGTGCTGTCGCAGGTACCTCGAGGTGAGTCTAAGGCCAGGCCTGTCGCTTTTGCAAGCAAGACCCTCCGTGCTTCACAGCGTAAGTATCCAGCGTATAGACTGGAGTTCATGGCCTTGAAATGGAGCATATGCGAGAAATTCAGCCATTGGCTGAAGGGTCAGAGATTCACAGTTTGGACGGACAATAACCCGTTGACTTATCTGCTTACGAAGCCAAAGCTCGAAGCATGTGAGATTCGCTGGGTGTCTAAACTTGCGTCTTTTGACTTTGATCTCAAACACCTGCCAGGGAAGAAGAATGTGGTGGCGGACGCTTTGAGTCGTGACCCGTTCGCTAAGCATGTTAGTCAGAGGTTATTGAGGGAGCCGTACCCGGCTCTTGTGCAGGAAGCGGGGGCAGTTGAGGGGGACTCTGTGCAAGATGTTTTTAGGACCAGTTGTCTGTCCCAGACGGTGAGTAGCTCACTACTCGGGATGGCTTGTGGGACAGAGGAGATCAGAGCCCTCTGTCAGTCTAAATGTGATTGGATTGGTGCTGCTGAGTCCAGAGCGCTGGGTTTGGTTCAGAACATCCAACATCTGTCCGAGGGTCAGGATGTTTTACCGATGTTTTCAGTTGAGGAGCTCCGGTTGAGTCAGGAACGGGACACTTGCATCTCTAGGGTGCTACCCTTTGTCGCTGTTCGGAAGCGACCATCTAGACGGGAGAGGCACGGCGCTGACCAGAGGGTTCTCAGACTGTTGAAACAGTGGGACAAACTGGAGGTCCGTGATGGTGTCCTGTACCGCGTGACGAGGGACCAAGTGTCCAAGCAGAGGAGAACTCAGTATGTGTTGCCGCTGAGTCTGAGGGACAAGGCATTGTCTGGCATCCATGATCTGGCGGGTCATCAGGGCCAGGATCGCACTCTTTCTCTTGCCAGGCAACGTTTTTTATTGGCCAGATATGGAGAAGGATGTCAGAGCATATGTCAAGTGTTGTCAAAGATGTGTGTATGGGAAGTCCCCGGAGCCTGCTGCTCGTGCGCCCCTTGAAAGTATCAAGAGCTCCGCGCCGATGCAGTTAGTGTGTATGGATTTCTGGTCCGCTGAGGACAGCAATCAGCGGTCAGTGGACGTGTTGGTGGTGACTGACCATTTCACCAAGTTGGCGCACGCGTTCCCATGCGCTAATCAGACGGCGAAACAAGTTGCCAGAAAGCTCTGGGACAACGTGTTTTGTGTGTACGGGTTCCCTGAAAGAATACACGCAGATCAAGGTGCCAATTTTGAGAGCAATTTGATTGCTGAGCTCCTCAGGTTGGCGGGAGTGGCCAAATCCCACACAACGGCCTATCACCCCATGGGTAACGGTGGGACAGAGCGCTTTAATCGCACTCTGGGGAACATGCTCCGCTCTCTCCCGCTTCGGAAGAAGCACCAGTGGCCGCAGCAGGTCCAGACACTCACGTTTGCGTACAATGCCACTGTTCATGAGACTACGGGTTACGCGCCTTTCTTTTTGATGTTTGGCCGCGTCCCTAGACTACCAGTGGATGTCATGTTCAGGCAGGTCCTGAATGACCCTGGAGTTGTAGATTACGATTCCTATGCTGGCTCCCTGCTTTCGTGTCTGAAGAGTGCCATGGAGATCGCTCAGAAGCACTCCACCGTTGAGCAACAGCACCAGACCCGACAGTACAACAAGCGTGTCAAGGGTACACACCTGTCTGTGGGGGATCGGGTTCTGGTAGCAAATCAGGGAGAGCGGGGAAAACGGAAGTTGGCTGACAAATGGGAGGATGGAGTGTATACAGTTGTTGGTGTCAACCCCAGTATCCATGTCTATAGGATTCAGGATGTAGGGGGGCGCACAAGGGTAGTGCACAGGAACCGTTTGCTGGAGGTCAACTTCTTGCCTTTTCCTGAGCTAGAGCAGGGGGAGGACGCCAGTGAGATTGGTCAGGCGTTTGATGACGGAGAGTCCGATGAAGGGGACTGTGATAGTAGTGACGGTATGGATCCTGTATCTGGAGTTTGGTCTGAGGGCGGTGTTGCACATGACCTGACCGACTCTGTGGAGGTAGAGGGGCCTGTGGTCTCGTCACTTACAGACTCTTTTGACTCTGTGTTGGCTGTGACAGATGGGTTAGGTCAGGTTAGCCCAGTAGCCAGTCCTGCAGGGGCCACTGCTCAATGTACACCTGACACACAGGCACAGCACACAGAGGTTTCTCACTCACCTGACATAGTTGTCATAGCTCACACCGATTCAGAGGCAGAGGCTTCTCACTCACCTGACATAGTTGTCACAGCTCACACTGATTCAGATGCAGGGGCTTCACACTCACCTGACATGGGTGTTGCGGTTCCCACTGATTTACACCCTCACATAGGGAGCGATGGTCGGGTTAGGACACGTACAGGGAGAGTAGTGAGATCAGTGAACAGGTTGATAGAATCTATGGTTCAGATGCCATTTCTGAGAGGGGTGACGGGTTGAGTTGTGGTGGAGGTTAGGGTTCACCAAAGCCAGTTTTTCTTTTTCTTTTGTATTGCTGGGTTAAGTAGGTGTCTATCAGACAGCTTTGAGGGCCATGAGTTGTGTGGCGTATCAGGCGTCATATTGATCTAAGGGAATTTTGAGATCTGATCAATTTTTTTATTCTCTGAACCTCTTTTGGGGGTGACTTTTGAGTCGAATGGGGGACTAGGTCCTTTTTCTCTGGTGCCAGGTCTAGGTTAGTGGTAGACTGTCTACTTTTCTTTTTTTCTTTTTATTTCTCTCTTGCTCTGCTGACACAGGATGTTGGTGAAATTTCAGGAGGGGTGAATGTAACAAGTGTCAATTGAACATTGTTTATTATTTTATTAAGGATTGAAATGTTACCAAATCCTGTTTACAATTGTTTACAAGTGGTTATTATTATTTATTATTTCTTTATACCAAAGACACTTTTATCTGAACGTAACTTGGAAAGTTCACGTTCAAGAGTTTAGCACTTCCGGGTCAAATATTCGCGCGTGTTAGAAGCAACCTTCCGGTTTGAGTTCAGTTTGCAACGAGAACTCAACGTGGGAGGTATGTGTGATTACTGTGGCGCGCCGCACTATTGTGTTTCACACTGTTGTATATATATTTTGTATAAGAATTGAATGTTGATAGATAATAATTACTTGATAGTGTTGTGACGAACGGTGTGGTTATATAATATGCACAATTGAAGGTTTTAGTCTGTGTATTTCACCGAGGCAATATAGTCAACTATTGTTCTCTGTCAACAGACTTGACGAGTGAACATTGTGTGACGCTGTTTCCTTTTGTGGCAATTCCACCACTCGTTTCATGCAGGTATGTGCCTTAATGTGTGATCTATTGTGCAAATATAATTGTTTATCGAGTTTGCAACGAGAACTCAACGTGAGAGGTGGCCTCCATTGCAGTCCATCCAATAAATGATTGAACAGTGTCCACGTGTGCCGACTCGTCCCTAAGCATCACACCAGAACACAACGCAGCAGGATACACGGGCAGCACGTCCGTTACATCGCCTGCGTCGGGCTCTCTCTTGCAACCCTGTCGATCGTCTGGAGCCAGAACACCCACTTGGCAGGCGAGTACTGCTCCAGATTACCGTCCATCAAGTTCTGAAGGATAACAAAGGTGTCTACCACCTTGCCTGCTGTGCTTTTGATTGGTGGCGACATTCTGTAACGCTTGGTGTGTTATTGAAGTTGAGAACACAGTTAGCAGACAAGGAAGAAGGAACGTAGGCAGAGACGAGGAGCGATGCTTGAAGAAGGGTGTTTACAGGCTAGTCTGGCCACTAGAGGGTAGGAGACCAATGTCAGGAGGAGAGCAATGTCCAATGTTATTATCCTGCCGGTCAGCAGGACCGGCCCTTGGGTCGTAACATACAGGCATACAGTGAAACTTCTTATCCAAATGTAAATACAAAACAACACTACTAATAACACAACGACGGAAAACAAGAAAACGACAGAAGTATACAGGACTCACTAGACATCAACAGGGAAGGCAGGCACGACACAGGGAACACACAGGATACTGGAGGAATGTCGCCACATGTCAGGAGGAGAGCAATGTCCAATGTTATTATCCTGCCGGTCAGCAGGACCGGCCCTTGGGTCGTAACATACAGGCATACAGTGAAACTTCTTATCCAAATGTAAATACAAAACAACACTACTAATAACACAATGACGGAAAACAAGAAAACGACAGAAGTATACAGGACTCACTAGACATCAACAGGGAAGGCAGGCACGACACAGGGAACACACAGGATACTGGAGGTGTCGCCACAAGGATGGGAGGACAGACAAACACCTAAATACCCACACTAATTGACAATCAACAACACCTGGCCAACACAGAATCACAACATACACAATGACAGTAAAGCAATGACAAACTAAACAACAACTAGACACTAAGGCAATTGATTGATTGATTGATTGATTGAAAAGTTTATTAACAGATTGCAGAATGGGTACAGTACAGTACAGCTCAATACATACAATTGTTAAGGGGATGCAGACCAGAGAAAGACTTTCGTCTTGTTTACATCAGGGTCCCCCATTTTCAATTCATCATAACATATATGACATACATGACATACAGATAGACAGTACTGCTACATCTATACATTTATGACATATCAGATTTGCAAATACAGTACTGTTTGTGATACAAAAGTGTCCAGAAAAAGAGTGTATATACATTTGACGTAGAAACTGTACATTGGAGGAGGTTGGGTGGGTGGGGTGGGGTTGGGTGGGTGGGTGGTGGCTGTACATTGGAGGTGGGGGGGGGGGTTGGGTAGGGGGGACACACACATTGTACACTGTACATTGGAATACTGACAAAGCCATACTTGGTCATTTACTGTACAACTAGGTTAGGACATTTGTAGGGGCCAGTTTCGAATTGCAGTCTCCCGTAGGTGTATTTTGAGAGTGTTTTTGAAAGTGGGTAGTGATTCACATTCCTTTACAGCTTTGGGTAGGGCGTTCCACATTGATGTGGCATAATTGCGAAACGTGTTTAGTCCCTTGTTTGAGCCGAATCTGGGTTTAACATGATTTGTGGAGCTCCCTCTGGTGTTGTGATCGTGGTATTCACTGACCTTTGGGAAGTATTTTGACATGTACATGGGTACCTTGGTCGCGTAGTGTATCTTGTAGACCAGGCCCATTGCAAGTTGCTGTACTCTGTCGTCTACTCTAAGCCATCCTAGGATGTCAAAGTGGGCAGGGGTGAGGTGGGTTCTAGGAGTCAGGTCAAGCAGTAGTCTGACCAGCTTGTTTTGAGATGTTTGTAATTTGTTTTTTAGTGCCTTTGAGGTGCTTTGGTACCATGAGGTGCAAGCATAGTCGTAGTACCCTTGAATGAGTGCTCCTGCTAGAGTCTTCAGGGTATTCTTGTTTACCAGAGAGGAGATCCGGTACAAGAATCGAGTTTGTTGGTTGACTTTTTTTATTACATTGGATGCCATTTTGTCACAGGAAAGATTAGCCTCTAGGATGGAACCCAGGTAGGTAATTTCATCTTTCCTTGTGACAATATTGTCACCCACTGTAACCGAGAAGCCGTCGGTCTTGCTGAGTTTGTTATTTGAACCGAAGAGAATGGACTCTGTTTTGCCCATGTGTAATGATAGTTTGTTGTCGGTGAGCCATATGCAGATTTTCCCTAGTTCCGAGCTGAGGGCTTTTTCAACCTGTAACTTGTTCTTGTCAGAGACCAGCAGGGCTGAGTCGTCCGCAAACAGGAACAAGTTGCAGTCACAAGCTGATGACATGTCATTTGCAGAAATTAGGAATAGTAGCGGTCCTAGTATGCTTCCTTGTGGAACACCACAGCTCACTGTGACACACAACAGAGGAGTAACATCACACATAGACAGGGGTGGCCCAAGACGATAAACAATTAGACACTATGTCTATTACTTGGAACCACAGTAGAATAGCCACCTGTACCAACAGGCTAGTCTGGCCACTAGAGGGTAGGAGACCAATGTCAGGAGGAGAGCAATGTCCAATGTTATTATCCTGCCGGTCAGCAGGACCGGCCCTTGGGTCGTAACATACAGGCATACAGTGAAATGCGGGGGGTCTCGCCCGCAACGATGTGCATAATACAAGTAATAATAATAGAGTCCAACCAATAGAGCGACATAGTGCAATAAACAAGTAAACAAAGTAGGCATATCGGTATCTGTACATGAGCTATTTACAGAGCATGGTAGGACATGCTAGGTCCTGTGGCCGTGCAGTACACTGTTAGCTACGGATGAGATACAAGATACAAGATACAAGAGTTTTATTTGTCACGGCATACAGGTATACAGTGAAATGCAGGGGGTCTCGCCTGCAACGATGTGCATAGTACAAGTAATAATAATAAGAGTCCAACCAATAGAGCGACATAGTGCAATAACAAGTAAACAAAGTAGGCATATCGGTATCTGTACATGAGCTATTTACAGAGCATGGTAGGACATGCTAGGTCCTGTGGCAGTGCAGTACACTGTTAGCTACGGATGAGGCATTGGGTATTTATGTACACTGCTATACAATGCTATATTATACGATCTCAAGCTATACTATTCTTAAAGTGATCTTTCCTTCTGTAAAGTGTCCATAGTGTGAGCGTGTGCAGCATGAGTGAGTGTGTGCTCATGTTAAAGTGGCTGCTAGTGTGTGAGCGTGTACAGTGTGTGTGTTGTGTGTGTGCTCATGTGTGCTTGTGCGTGGAGAGTTCAGTGTTCAAGGCTCTGATGGCCTGGGGGAAGAAGCTGAGCCTAAGTCTCTCTGTCCTCGTTACTGGTGCTCGCAGGCGTTTGCCTGACCGCAGCAGCGTGAACAGGCTGTTGTTGGGGTGGTGAGGGTCTTTCATTATCCTGCAGGCTCTGGATTTGCACCTCTTGTTGTATAGGACCTGCAGGGTTGGTAGTGCAATACCCGTGGTACGCTCGGCTGAGCGCACCACTCTCTGTAGGGCCTTCTTGTCCTGTGCCGTGCTGTTGCCATACCAGGCAGTGATGATTCCAGTCAAGATGCTCTCTACAGCTCCGGAGTAGAAGGACTGGAGTATCTTCCCAGATACTCTGAACTTCCTTAACTGTCTCAGGTGGTAGAGGCGCTGCTTCGCCTTTTTTACGACTGAGTCTATGTGTGTTGTCCATGTCAGGTCCTCTGAGATGTGGACCCCCAGGTACTTGAAGCTGCTCACCCTGTCCACGGTAGCCCCGTTTATCCTCAGTGGTGTGTGTGTCTCCTGCTGTCTCCTCCTAAAATCCATGATCAGCTCCTTGGTTTTACCAATGTTCAGGAGCAGGCTGTTGTCCTGGCACCAGCGTTCCAGTACCTCAACCTCCTCCCGGTAGGCCTTCTCGTCGTTGTCCGAGATCAGCCCCACCACCACTGTGTCGTCCGCAAACTTCACTATGGAGTTGGAGCTGAACTTGGCCACACAGTCGTGTGTGTATAGTGAGTACAGCAGGGGGCTAGGAACACAGCCCTGGGGGGACCCGATGCTCAGGGTGATGGTGTTGGAGGTCTGACCCCCCACCCTGACCGCCTGGTGCCTTTCACTCAGAAAGTCCAGTATCCAGGCGCTCAGAGCGGAGCTCAGACCCAGCTCGATCAGCTTGTCCACCAGTCTGGTGGGGACTATGGTGTTGAACGCTGAGCTGTAGTCAATGAACAACAGTCTCACATAGCCCCCCTTCTGGTGGTCAAGGTGAGAGAGGGTGCTGTGCAGTACTTGGGAGACCGCATCGTCAGTGGACCTGTTTGGCCTGTATGCAAATTGCATAGGGTCCATATCACTGGGGAGGGAGGCACAAATGTGATCCTTGACCAGCCTCTCGAAACATTTCATGGCCACAGAGGTGAGTGCCACTGGTCTGTAGTCATTGAGACATGTTGGGGAGGGTTTCTTTGGTACAGGGATGATGGTAGACATCTTGAAGCAGGCAGGGACCACTGACTCCGCCAGGGATCGATTAAATATGGCGGTGAACACAGGGGCTAGCTGGTTAGCACAGGACTTAAGTATGCGTCCTGTTATTCCATCTGGGCCAGCAGCTTTTCTGGTGTTCACCTGCATAAATGCTCTTCTCACACTGTGTACCGACAACGAGAGAGCGTCCCCGCCCCCCCGCGGTTGCCCCCCCCCCTCCACAACAGCCGGCGCGCCAGTGACGTCACTAGCCGTTGAGCTAGCGGCGCCACTGTCTACACCAAACCGAGCGTAGAAAGAGTTGAGTTTGTCCGCGAGAGAGGCGTTGTCGCTCCCCATTGAGGGGGCGCTGACTTTGTATTCAGTTATTGTCCTCAGTCCCCGCCATAAGCCTCTTGTGTCGTTTTGTGACATTTGTGTCTCCAATTTATCAGCATATGTCCGTTTTACAGCCTTGCGCAGAGTATAGACTGTAGCCTTGTACTCCTCCATTTTTCCTGACTCTCTGCCCAGGTTGTAGGCAGTGGTGCGGGATTTCAGAGCTGCTCTGATAGTACTATCTACCCACGGTTTCTGGTTAGGGAAGACCCGCACCTTTTTAGTGGGGATAATACTATCAGCCAGTGTTGTAATGAAGCATACAACGCTGTCCGCGAACTCGCTGATGTCACTGGCGCTCCCTTGAAACTTATCCCAGTCGACGTCCTCGAGAGCGTCCTCAAGCGTGGCCTTTGATTGGTCGGTACATTTTATTGTCTCACGTGACACGACGGCGTCACGTGATCTTTGTTTGTAAGCGGGATAGAGGATAATGGAGTCATGATCCGATGTGCTTGTAGCCCCCGCCAGTGGTGGAGCCGGTACAGCCTTGTAGCTGGCTCTGAACGGGGTGTAGCAGTGATCGAGTGTGTTTCCTCCTCTGGTGGAGCAGGCGATGTGTTGAAAAAAGGACGGCATCACTTTCTTCAAATTTGCCTGATTGAAATCACCAGCTACGATCATGGCTGCGTCCGGGTGTTTGATCTGGTGCTTGTTGAGATTCTCCGCCAGTTCCGCCAGGGCCCTGGCGGTGTTTGCTTGTGGAGGGATGTATACTGCAGTCATGATGACCGCTGTAAACTCTCGGGGAAGGTGGAAAGGGCGACATATAATGGAGAGATGTTCCATGTCCGGGGAGCATGAACGGAAGAGTACCTTTACCTCCTCGGGGCTAGTCCAGCCATTGTTTGTAAGGAGACAGACACCCCCGCCGACGCTCTTACCGGAGGCTTCCGTGCGATCCGCTCGGAAGACGGTGAAGGAGTCCGAGGGAGAGACGCTGTGATCCGGAGTCGCTGGCTTCAGCCATGTTTCCGTAAAACACAAGATGTTGGCGTCTCTCACTTCTCGTTGGAATCGGACCCTCGCTCTCAAATCGTCCATCCTCCCCTCCAACGAACGTGCATTCGCCAGAAAGATTGATGGGATTGCCGGGCGGTAAGCAGATCTTTTTAAGGCATTTTGAGGCATTGGGTCTTTATGTACCCTGCTATACAATGCTATATTATACGAATTATTCGTAATTATTATTATTACGAATATGTTAAAGTGTTATTAGTGAAATATTCGTTTTGGGAATGTATTCAGAAACTAGCAAATATCCGCCATTTTGAATGCACGCTGCCATTTAGTTTGTAGTCATATGAGGAGAGGAGACCCAGAGCTTTCGAATGGCATTGGAATTTCGAAACACGACACTACCCAGCTCAAGCCAGCTCCTGTCAATCATATGACTTGTGGATTATTATTATTTTTCTTTTACGCAGTTAGTTTATCTACCTTTCTGTAGATGTTGCAATCTGATGAAAGATGGCGGAGCAATTTCCATTATAAAAAAGTAACTGTACTTACAGTAGATTTCATTCATGGTTTGTGGATCATGCCTGGTGATACTAAATCCAGATTCAACTCTGCCATTGGAAAGAGGAGATTTAGCCCAATCCATAGATGTGCGACTTGGCTATAATAAGGTAATTTATAGGCCTGATATTCTATATTCTATAATAATAAAAGTTGATGGTGATCACTTTTTGTGTCTTGAATTGAAATAGTCTTAGTGCTATAGTTTGGTTAGAGATCAAGTGTTAACTGTATGTACTATAGACCAGTTTGCCATTTGTTGTGCTTCAACTGTGCTTCAGGGGTGCTTCAGCGGTGCTGCAATGGTTCTTCAGTGGTTCTTTGTGGTTCTTCAGTGGTTCTTCAGTGGTTCTTCAGTGGTTCTTCAGTGGTTCTTTAGTGGTTCTTTAGTGGTTCTTCAGTGGTTCTTCAGTGGTTCTTCTGTGGTTCTTCAGTGGTTCTTTAGTGGTTCTTCGGTGGTTCTTTGGTTGTTTTTAGTGGTTCTTAGTGGTTCTTTAGTGGTTCTTCAAATAGGAGAAACTCTTATCTTGAACCAGTGACTATTTGTGTGTATGCTTGTTTTGGGCTCTGGCAACTCTTAGTACAAAACGAAGGTTATCCTATAACCCTAGTTATATGATTAGCGTAGCTTTTCTGCTTTGCCTATGGGATACACTCAGCGCCTAATGCACGTCAGCTGAAAACTTCTCACATGCACCTTCCATCTGCCCGACCACGCCCACCTCTGGCCAGCATATAGCCCAGGTGTGGTGATCAGCTCCCCCTTCCGAGTCTGAATTTCAACGAAACACAGCCAAGGGTCCTCAGGGCTGCGTGTAAAGCAGAAAAGCTACGCTAATCATATAACTAGGGTTATAGGATAACCTTCGTTATATTTCATTAGCTACGCTTTTCTGCTTCGCCTATGGGACAACGGGCGAAGCAGGGCACGTAGCCCCGACAAATGCACCCCCTGAGGTCCCCTTCATGAACATCAGAAAAACATGGGGTGGGGTCCGGCCCCCTCGCGCCTCCTAACGAGGAGCAGAGGGTAGGACTCCAATCATGCACAGTGGGACGCAGTTACCCCAAAACGCACAAGGTGAGTAGATCATGCGAAAAACCGCTGTCTACCTCACCATGCACCCCGCCAGCCGCCCGGCAGTGGGATGCAGAAGGGGTTCCAGCTCCAAGAGCCGCACTTCTCCTTTACAGAGGCCGGGCCCCCGGCCATGGCCGCGAGACAGAACCCCCCTGAAGGTTCCGATGAGGACCCCTCACCCGGATTTATGACAGCGCCCTACCCCCCCCCCCCCCCCCCAGGGCCCCGTGCTTCCTATCGAGCCGAGCGCATTGGGCCGGCACCCCACGTTAGAGGGAGTCGGCGAAGTCCACCATGTGAGATGTGACATGGCCCAGTGTGGGCAGACGTCATCCCCCTTTTTAGCAGGAGGGGGGGCTGTCCAGCAGCCCACACCGAGGATGGAAACCTTCACCATGTCTCCTCTTAAAATCTACCGCTCGGGAGACACGTGTGGTATGGGTCCGAACTTCCACCCCCCGCTTTTACAGAAAACGGGGGCAGACCCCCTAACTAGTTCCCATTACTGGGACCGGAAAATCGACCTATTTTGCCAACAAAATTCAGAATGAACCGATTTTGCCTGGTCGTCGCAGCTGCGGCACCTGCTCCATCATAGCAGAGCCAGAAACAGCGCGAGACGAAAGAGAGCCTTGAGTAAAAACCTCGAACCGGGAAAGTGTGCACGCAACTCCCCTGGTTGCTAACGCTAGAGCTAACGAGGGTCCCCATATATCCGCCGACGGATAGCGGGGAACCCCCTTTATGCAAAAAACTGAAAAATTAAATACAGATATGTAAACACAGCACAGGCGCCAAACACGGCGGCAGGCCATCCTGCCTGGGTGGGACTTCCACGTACCCGTCACTACGTGAGGAACGTAGCGGCGTCCCTCCCCAGCTTAACATACAAGTGACACCTGAGTTACACTTGCCACCATGTTTTTAAAAAAAAACAGGCTCTGCCATGCCGAAAGAGAAACACCCCCTTAGAGAGCTTTCTCTTTCCAGACAGTATCATATCACAATATGTATGAACAGACTCAGGCGGTTAAAAACCCTGCTGAGTCGAGAGACATACAATACGTCACCACCTAGCATTAACAACATACTATATACATATATATATAAATATATATACATATATGCCTAAAACTACAATTCCCTGACGTCGTGACATAACAGGAGTGGGAAGAGTGGAAACAGCCCAGCGGCGCTTCACCTTGTCCAAACAGATGAGGCAGGGCGCAAGCCAGCATGAAATATATCGATTGAAAATCGTATCAACAGATTGCAGAATGGGTACAATGAAGTACGCCTTAATACACACAATTGCCAGGGGAATGCAGACCAGGGAAGACATTATAGTCTTCTTACCCCAGCGTATCCCATTTTCAATTCTACCATATACATATACATATATAAATATATGTCTAAACATATAACTCCCTGTTTGTCATGAGACACAAGACGGGGGGAAACCAGGCCGTCGCTACTCCATTGAAAGTGAGGTCAGCAGTTTCTAATAATATTGATTGAAAATCGTATAACAACATACCATATACATATATATATAAATATATATATATACATATGTGCCCAGGAATGGACTTCAGGGTCATGTTGAGGGATCTTCAATATATATATATATATATATATATATATATATATATATATATATATATATATATATATATATATATATATATATATTAGAGCTGGGCCGTTAACGGCGTTAACGTGCTGCGTTAACGCTATACTAGTATCGCGCGATAATATAATTAACGCATTAATCACAGGGTGAGCAGACCGTGGCTTGACCCCACGACTACGCACACGCACAACCCGCATGCCACCAGGGAACGAACGGAAGGAACAAACCTCGTTACCGCCCCCAAAAATCACGGGGTCAAGAGCAAACTCAACCCCGTAGCAAGGCCGTAGCAGCGGAGTGCGAAGGAAGACCCAGACCCACTGAAGGGACTGGATCCCCCGGAAAAAGGGGACCCGGAGAGGTCAACGACGCCACAGCATCAAGACCTCACCAGGCGGTCACTAGTGACACCGCCCCCCACATCGCCAGCGTATTCGGACAGGGCCCCTCCAAGAGCGGGCCCTTCCCCACACTAGCACGCCGCCTGGCACACTGACCCTGGCACACTCAGGCAGTCAGCATGGCTGTAACTCGAAGCACTCAAGAGGCTACACCACAGCGGGAGCAGGCAGCGCAAAAACAGCACCCCCGGCGGAAGGGGCATATGCTGGCATTGTTGCGCACCATGACAAAGCCTCCACCAAAAAACCCCGACCCAGAGGGGCAGAGGCAGAGAAGGCTGACACGATTGGCAGGCGTCATGAACGTGCAGGGGCACACTCAACCGGGTAACCCGGGAGTTGACTCCGCTCCAACACACCAGGGAATCAACCACCCCCTCGGTACCACATGCGGTGGTTGTTCCTATAACCCCTCAAGAAAAAACTCCAAAACACACCTGCGGGTATACACTGGCTGTACAAGTGTTTCAGTTTTCAAAAAGGGGTTATCCCAGGCCTACGGGTCGACGAAACACAACTTCGGACCGGGCCCGGCAGCCCGGGAAGCACACAGGGATGCCAGAGGAGGTCCATAAGACCACCCCAACAGCCCCCTCTTCGCCATGCGTAAGAGAGGAGCGAAAAGAATGGAAAATCAGCCCCTTTATGATATCGCAGGGTACAACATGTACCCAACAAAGGGTCTCCATAACGCCCAACCCTGTGACACCCGGGCCGACCCGGCATTTTCCCCCCCGAAAAAAGCACAAGTCCCTCAGGGTACCAGAACAGAAGATCTGCGTCCCCGGCGGACAACGGGTTAACTGACCTGGAAGCGTGACCAGACTCAGTCCCGTGCCCTAATCACGCTGACATCCCCACTCCAAGAGAGGGGGTAGGTACGTGCGTCGATCTAAAACATGAAAAGAGGGCGCCACCCAGACGGTCCCATTTGTACCGTTCAGTGGCCCATTTGTACCACTCAGTGGCCCACCCCAAGGGCGTGAGACCCCTCTACCTATGTTTTGATCTATTCTGTTTAACATCCCCCAGATATAAACGAGAATTCGTCGAGACCTAGTAACAGTCGCTCGGAAGAGAAAACCTCCATCCCAGTTGCCCTATAAAAACGCCGTTTTAATAACGAGCAACCAAGGCTTACCAGCCCCATGCGTGATTCTTATCAGAAACACCCTGAGCCAGCACTATGTATGCATCGAGACCCAAACACTTCAATGGATAGTCTAACAAGACACCAGACATTGTTCCTCCAAGTCGCCTGGGAGGACGACAAGGAGCCGTTGTGCTTCACGTTCTTTCCTCTTTTTATTAAAAAGAAAGAAACACAGACTGACATGAATCCCACGTGACGCGGCTGAGGGTAATTTTTATTTTATTTTCACATCCCGCCACCCTCACCACAGGGAGGAGACGGGAATCCTCAGAGAGACTTCCCACGTGAGCCATGAATTGAAAAGTCACGGTAACATTGAGCCATGTGACCAACAGACTTAAGTTACACGTATATCGAGCTTAGCAGAACACTAAGTTCCTACGCTCTGCCCCGACAACTTGACAATGACAGACCCACACACAGGTCTGAAAAAACTCACGGAAGCCGCCGTCCAATAGAAACGTGCCCAGTGACGTATTCTATGAGGGGGGAAACCCATGACTCAACTGCCCGTGATAGTTGCGGAGTCCGGGAAACCCTCCCCCCCGTGCCAAGCTGCCTAACAGCTTGGCCGGACCGAATGAAAAGAGAGTAAAAAAAAAACGATCAATCAGAAGAGGGAAGGAGGGGTTTATCCGGTACCCCCTCGCAAGCCCAACCCTCGAATACGACAAGAACAATAGCCATATGATACCTTAAGTAGCCAGTATGCTAATGAACAGCGCAAAGATAATACAATGCGCGCTAGCCACAGACAAGTCTGTGAACAGGGTTTATAACAAGGCCAAAGTTATATATGTGTGAACCCGACACCCGTGTTTATGTTGCAAGACACAGAACATTTGATAGAGAGAGAGAGCGGCCTGAAAACCGCGGTACCTTTACACACACAAGCATTACTGCAGACCAACTCAACAGTGTTGCGGCTCAATATCACTGTTTAAGCAACAGAGCACACAACTAACCTCTACCTTTATGTGAAGAACCTAATCTTCAGGTCGAGGCAGAAAAAACCCTTTTCAACCGAGTGTAAGCTGCAGGCCTTGCTTAAGCTCTATAACATGAAATGTAGCGACCAACAAGACTATAAGTCTAGCCCTTCTATCAAACCCACACTAGCGAAAGGTTCACACATCGTATCTCCATCATATGTAGTGAATAAACACACAGTTTGTAACAAAAATAGTCCCTCCCAGGAGGGACCTTTTATTTAACAAAATCATATGTTGGGCCGGGAAGGGAACATGGGGGACCAACAGAGGGAAAAGTCACTTTAGCGACGCCTGCCACGAGCCGCTCGGGACTTGCCACCCGGGGAGCCCCGGAGGGACGGTAAAGGACTGGAGGCTGGTCACGACGATCCCTACCGTCACCTCCGAGCGTGGATGGGCCGGCTGCAGTGGCCGAGGCGCCCTCTCTCATCCTGGCCTTCTTCGCCGAAGGGCCAGCAGTGGCGGTGGTAGCAGCGGCGGCTACGGCGGCGGAACCTCGACGACGAGCCTTCCGTCTGACTCCACCGGCGACATCGGGCGGGGGGAAATGAGGCTGGAGCACGGAACGCTCCTCCTGAATTTCCCTGCAGGTTGAGGTCATCAGCTGCAACGCCGACCCGAAGAGCCCAGCATCGGAGAGGGGTGCCGTCAGAAGTGGAGTCCTCTTCCTTTCCGGCACACGCGCCTGCTCCAGCCAAAGGTGGCGCTGGGCTAGAGTGGCCAGGGCGCGTACTTTCCCAGCGGCGACGGCCTGCAGCTGTATCAGATGCAGGATGGCTCCTGCCGCCTGGGCGAGCTGATCACGTTGCACTTCGGTCAGCTCCGCGCCGCCCGTCATTATCCCGGACATGAATCTCGCCAGCTGCGCGATGTTAGATGTGGCAGCCAGAGATTGAGTCGCGGAGATGAATGACTGGTCACTCCAGTAAGCCAACCGCCTCGCCGATTTCCCTTGGGGAACCGGCTTCCGTAACGGCTCCCACACCACCTCAGGACAAAGGAGAGCTGCCATTGGCCTATCAAGCCGAGGCACCCCCTCCTTCATACCGTCTACCAAACCCACCACCCTTGTGACTCGCACGTAGGCGGGGGTGAGGCCCGTGATGTGGGAGACCACCTGTCCCTGACGGAGGTAGGCCTCCATCGAGGGGAAAAATGGGCGGACAACGCCCATCTCTCTCACAGGACGACGTTGCCATAGATGACCTATGAGAACATCAGGGACAGGAACAGGCAGTGGCTGCGGCAGCGGCACGCCGTTTGCGACCGCCGCCATGAGCTCGGGGAACAAAGCACGCAGTTCCCCCTGCATACTTTCCCCCACCGAGCTCGCATCCCTCACATGCAGCAGACTACTGGTTACAGAGCCACATTCTGATGTGGCTGATAGCAGGGCATCCCGCCGCTGAGTCGGAGGTTCTAACCCAACATCAACATACGAGGGACCCCAAGGAGACCTATCACCCCCCGCCAGTGTAACCTGGACGGGAGGCGGACATGTCTCCACCGGGGCATCAAACAAGAACCCGTCTGCCTCTACCATGTAGTCCTCTGTTTCCATCGGCCACGGAGAAGCAGACGCATCCTCATCCGGCTCCAGCAACTCCCCAAAACCAGGCCGTTCGCGTCTACAAGCCACCATCTTACGACGGGCAGACGCAAAAAGTTTGCGTCTCAAATCCTCCGCCACCAGAGGAGCCGGCCGCCCAACAGCGGACGACTCTCTAGCGGCAAAGGAAACCAGGCCATCTCACAGGAGACGGCGCTGGTGCACCAGCTCCTTGGAGAGGCAAACTACCTACCGGACGCCTACCGGGCGCGGATGCCGTCCACGACAGTGGCGTCAACCCCGCTCCAAGATGTATGGCAGAGGAGGAAATGAAGAACCGCTGGTGAAGGGTAACGTTGCTAGCACGACCCTCCGAGGTAAGCATTATTACTTCGCTTTTTTCTTTGTAAAAAGTATAAGAGAAAGAAAAAAGCAAGAAAAAATGTAAACACGTAACTCAACTTTCTTCAGCTTAATAACCTTGTCAAGTGATTGATATACAGGCACTTCCTTGTGGTGAAAATGAAGAAGAAGGCGAGTGTGGGGCCACACACCTGCTTATAAAGGTAGCGGATAGGGGTGTGGCCAGACGAATGTTGGTATGTAAAGGTACATTGTGAATTTTTATTCAGTGCAAATGCACAAAGTGAGGTTAGTGCAGATGACGCTGAGCGGAAGCTAGTATGATATAGAACCTTATGTAGTGTGGTAGTGAAAGTGTTAACCGTATGTAGTGTGGTAGTGAAATGTTAACTTGTGGGGAAAAGGAACTAAAAAGAATTGATGGCAATGAAAACCTGACTTGTAGAGTCTAGAGATGCCATAGAGATGCACATTTCATGCATATAGACTAGTACATGCACACACACGCACGTACGCACGCACACACGCACGCACAAACGCACACACGCACACACACACACACACACACACACACACACACACACATGGTGACATGGCTTGGTTTCATGTTTTGAGGTACCTTCAATTATCTGTAAATAATACATACATACTGTATCTAAATAGATGAAATATTATTGTCCCTGAGGGCAAGTTGTGTTGTTGTCTTGATATATCTACAAATAGCAGACGAATAGCCGGTTGCCTCTGGATCAATGAATGTCTAATATTGAATAATATTATTAGCTATTTTTAACATCCCTAATTCCAACAGTCAAGAGGCTTGTTTCAAATTTATACATGAAAAACCCCACACACTCAACAACATCCACCTCAAACACAACAAAAGAACAGAGCATCTCATGAACTTATGTCATGGACTTTATGGACTGTCAGCTGAACTCGCACCAATGCATAGTGAGTATAGGCTCTGGCCAGAGTATCAATGCACAGAATGGATGCAGAGTTCCACGTTGCACGCTCAGTGCTGTGGAATGAAGGAAATACGCGTCAGGATCGGATTTGGATGTTATTCTTTGAAGTTGTGTTACAAATGGAACGGTCTTTCCCCGCGGAACACAAGTTACTTAACGTTACACAGGTCGCGCTATGCAGATGCTTAGCTTGCTAACGTTAAGATAGCAGTGTAACTTAATGTTACACTATGCATGCTTGATGAAAGCAGAGCTCTCTGTCGCAGCTCTCAAGTACCCTGTAATGAACAGCGCTCAGCCTCACACACACCGGACCACACATACTGTCGGACAATCTAACAATAATTAACTCATTTACAAGTTGTATTACATTTTGCAAATAAGGAATAAGATAAAGAAGATTTCAAAGCAGTCAAAAATGCAATATTTCTATTTTGACCCATTATCTGAAATGCGAGACATTTTCGCGATTTCTGAGGAATGTACCCTGCCGCACTCTGGTTTGGTCACGTCGGGCCACATATAACCACAATTCCCTGTTGTCGCCTACACAACACGAGTGGGAAGTGTGGACACACTGCATGGCTCCGCGGCGCCTCACCTTGTTCAAAACAGGTGATACCAGGCGCGAGCCAGCATGATATAGTGATTGAAAATCGTATCAACAGATTTCAGAATGGGTACAATGCAGTACGCCTCAATAGACACAATTGTCAGGGGGACGCAGACCAGGGAAAGACACTACCCAGATAGCAAAAGGTGTTAATTCAATGTTGATTTATGGTCAACATGCTTGATTTTTGGTTAAGGTCGACGATTGATGGTGAATCACCCATTAACCGCTGAAGCAATTGACTAATGTTGAAAACATATCATTGAATCAATATTGTTTTGTGGTTGCATTTTAATGATTGAAATGCCAATATCTAATAAATGTTGAATCAACGTATGCTGTTCAACGTATGCTGTTTGTCGTCATTACGTTGGACCGATCCGAATTCCCCCCCCCAATTTAAACAGATATGGTACGTCCCAGCATGCAGCTGAGCACTCTCTCAATGTGAACTGCATGGCAACAGAACAGCACGTCTGGATCCCCCGGATTTGATTCTACTGAGTGCTTTACAGTAAGTTTTGGCTATATTACTTTTATCTTAACTGTGTTCTGTGAAAAATAACGTTATTGTGAGTGTGACCAGTGGATCTTGACGGCGTTGTGCATGTGCTTATGCTGCAGTTTGGTAGGTAAATATATATATACGTCAACTAAGATAAATATTCATGAATATTCGTTAGCGTGTGCTTAATATAACTCTGGAGAGTGTGCAAGTGGAATCGTATGGTTGTTTAAGTTATTTCGATGTAAATATTCTAGCGCCAAAGGAATAGAAATTGCGTGGTCCAATTGCGTGCGTTGGTACTGAATGACGTTGTGCGACTCAGCCAATCAAAAGCATGCTTATTGGGTGAACAGGAAGTAGTCAAGGAAGCACGCGCTAGCTGGCCTAGTAAACACGTGGATCCGTAAATGCAACGTTGCCTACCAGACAACGGGACCGCGTGTTTCTTTTTGTATTGCTCCTGGCTGTTCAAACTAATTTTACAGTTCTGCTAGCTACATGCAGTATTTAGCGAGCTGGGTTAGCCGGTTAGTTGGCTTTGAATCCCGGCTGCGGCTAGGTAGCCAGCTAGCTAAATGCACCGCGACGGTGATGTCACCAAACAAAATGGCGGCGCCCATGTTGATAAAGCGCTTCACATAACAAATCGTTTTTTCTTAGAAACTGCTTATTTTTATAACGTGATTTTTTTCTGTGGCTTATCTAAATACTAATTTGATGCTATGACTATGTTTATATCGCTATATGCTTCATCTCCCCTTTAAGCTTAGGCACTCTTTCTAAGTTGGTTAAGGTTAGAGTTTGTCTTAGAGCATGGCGATAGAACGCCAGGTAGTTTGCAGGCTGTTTGGCGTGCCACTGGTCCTGCTAATGTTGAATGAATGAATGAAAACTTTATTTAACAGATTGCAGAAGGGGTACAATACAATATGGCTCAATACACACAATTGTTAAGGGGATGCAGACCAGAGAAAGACGTTTTTGTCTCGTTTACATCAGGGTCCCCCATTTTCAATTCATAGTGACATTTATGACATACACATGATGACATTTATGGCATAGGGAGGGACATGCATGACATACAGATAGTATAGTTAGACGTTTGGTTATATGCACGGTATTTTCTAATGAACAATATAACAATAATATAATAATGAACTCTCTTGATATTGATCAAAATGTAGAATTATGCAAGCGTTTCACCCTGCACATTGCAATGCAGAACATTAATCAGGACCCTCCCCCCTTTTTTCTTTCTTTTTCCAGAATCACGTACCAGTTTCAAGAAGCCACATGTTGCAGCAATTGAAGCAAAGACTTAATTGTTCTAGCCAAGTAAATACCACAATTTATGTACCATTACATTGACTATATAGTTAGACGTTTGGTTATATACATGGTATTTTCTAATGAACAATATAACAATAATATAATAATGGACTCTCTTGATATTGATTAAAATGTAGAATTATGCAAGCGTTTCACCCTGCACATTGCAATGCAGCACATTAATGTCGACCCTCCCCCCTTTTTTCTTTCTTTTTCCAGAATCACGTACCAGTTTCAAGAAGCCGCACGTTGCAGCAATTGAAGCAAAGACCTGTTCTAGCCAAGTAAATAGCACAATGTATGTACCATTACATTGACTACAGCACCTCATCACTATGTCATCTTATTCTCGGGCTAAAAGACATAGAGTCAACAAATTAGTGAGAGAGACAGAGCAGGCTATCCTCACTGATTATAAGTTAATTGTTGCTGCTAATTCAAGGACAAACCATCACTCTTTAGAGAACACAGATCCTGTCACAGCCTATACTGAGTGCCTGCTCGATTTACCAAAGACAGACTTGCCACTAGATTTAACAACTAGATCAGACTTGCCACTAGATTTATCAACTTCAGACTTGCCACTAAACAGACCACTAACTATCAGTGATCAAAGTGAAAATATTGACTCACCAGGTGAGTCAAATGCACATTTTGAAAGTATAGCTGGGGATGACGAAATTGAACCTGAACATGTCTTTGACAGTGATGAGCATAATGAAGATTTCCTCATGACAAGTTTAAAATATTGGGCAACATCCTATGCAGTCTCTCTGGTTGCACTATCATCTTTGCTGTCCTTTTTGAAGATGTTTCACCCCACCCTTCCTAAAGATGGAAGAACATTGCTAGGAACACAAAAACATGTGCCTACCACTAAGATTGAAGGGGGAGAATACTATCATTTTGGTTTAGTCAAAGGGGTGCTTTCACGGTTGGCATGTTTGATTTTACCGGCAACTCTGACAACTCTTAATTTACAGTTTAATATAGATGGTTTACCTTTATTCAAAAGTTCTAAACTTCAGTTTTGGCCCATACTTGGAAGTCTCAAATGTGACTACACAGAGTCCCCATTTGTTGTTGGCATTTTTTGTGGTCTAAGCAAGCCAAAGAGTGTTTTTGAGTACCTAGAGCAGTTTGTCAAAGATCTTCAGAATGTACTGTCTAATGGCATTATTTATAATGACAAGCAATTTGATGTACAGATTTCTTCTTTCATTTGTGATGCCCCGGCTAGAGCTTATATTAAGCAGACCAAGGCATTTAATGGCTATTCTGGTTGTGACAAGTGTTTTCAGGAGGGTGTATGGAGAAATAAAATGACATATCCTGAAACAAAAGTCAGACTTAGGACAGACTCCAGTTTCTCAGACATGGTTGATGAGGCACATCACAATGGGACGAGCCCTTTAACAGGTTTAGTTAAGATGGTTTCTATGTTTCCAACTGATTACATGCATCTCTGTTGTCTCGGAGTTACAAGGAAACTGCTTAATATATGGTTAAAGGGGAAGAATTTGGCAACAAGGGTCCCTTCCAAAACTGTACAAGCCATTTCAGGTAAACTGCTAAAGCTACGTCCCTACATGCCTTGTGAATTTAACCGTAAACCAAGGGAACTGTCAGAGTTAGATCGCTGGAAAGCTACTGAGTTGCGATCCTTCATGTTGTATTGGGGTCCTGTTGTTTTGAAGGATTCCCTCCCCAGTGAGCTGTATGACAACTTCATGTTGTTTTCTGTTGGAATGTACTTGTTGCTGTCCCCTAGTATTTCTGAGGAAATGTTGGCCTTTGCGCACAAGTTGATGGTTTCTTTTGTTGAACACTTTGGGACAGTGTATGGAAGAGGTGAAATTGTGTACAATGTACACCAGCTTATTCATTTGGCTGAGGAATACAGGAAGTTTGGCACTCTAGATAATATCTCAGGATTCCCTTTTGAGAACTATCTTGGACAAATTAAGCATCTTCTACGCAAGCCACATCAGCCTCTACAACAGGTAGTGAAAAGGTTGTCTGAAATTCCACATGTTGGATCCCCATGTCCCACAGATGATCCAATTTTGCGTAATATTCACACTGATGGGCCTGTCCCCCCACAGTTTACTTCTTCACAACAGTACAGGAAGGTCTCCACTCATCGGTTTACTTTGTCCACAAAGAAAGGAGACAATTGTATTGAGGTTGGAGATGGATTTGCATTAGTAGAGAATATTCTTAAATCAGAGGAAGAGGTATATATAATTTACAGAAAGTACAGACACAAACAGCCATACTACATGTATCCCTGTGAATCATCATACATTGGTACATACAAGGTCAGTGGCTTGCAAGAAGATATAGGGATAGGTAAACTTCGCTATATCAAGCGCAAATGTCTTCTCTCTCCAGACGGAGATGGTGCCATTGCAATACCACTACTTCATTTAACAGCATAACCATACTGCCCTACAAAGCTAAAGTGCAGTAACTATATTGACACACTGACTCTAACGTCGGATTTCGGGGCATAACTTACCTCATTAATAAATACACAATTAGTACAATATTACATGTACACAGATAACATGTTTGGCTGGCCAATTGAAACGCTTAAAGGAAAACTCCAACATTTTGTGAAATTAGCTTATTTAACATCTTCCCTGGAGTTGGACAAGAAGATGCATACCTTTTTCGTCTCTCTGCATGCTTTGGGCTTAGGGAACGCCTGGACCGTTAGCCTAGCTTAACTTCATCACTGGAAGTGGGGCAGACATCTAGCCTAGTTCACTACAGTCAGGAAATATACTCCAAATACAACTCCCAAACGTTCCTGTAAACATGTTGTGACCTGTGTGTTTACCCCGTCTCCCAGTCACACAAGTCACACGAGTCTCCCAGTCACATGAGTCTCGTGTGACTGGGAGACTTGTGTGACTTGGAGACTTGTGTGACTTGTGTGACTTGGAGACTTGTGTGACTTGTGTGACTTGTGTGACTTGGACTTGTGTGACTTGTGTGACTTGTGTGACTTGGAGACTTGTGTGACTTGGAGACTTGTGTGACTTGTGTGACTTGGAGACTTGTGTGACTTGTGTGACTTGTGTGACTTGGACTTGTGTGACTTGTGTGACTTGGAGATTTGTGTCACTCGTGTGACTTGGAGACTTGGACTTGTGTGACTTGTGTGACTTGGAGACTTGTGTGACTTGGAGACTTGTGTGACTCATGTGACTTGGAGACTTGTGTGACTGGGAGACTTGTGTGACTTGGAGACTTGTGTGACTCATGTGACTTGGAGACTTGGACTTGTGTGACTTGTGTGACTTGGAGACTTGTGTGACTTGGAGACTTGTGTGACTCATGTGACTTGGAGACTTGTGTGACTGGGAGACTTGTGTGACTTGGAGACTTGTGTGACTTGTGTGACTCGTGTGACTTGGACTTGTGTGACTTGTGTGACTTGGAGACTTGTGTGACTCGTGTGACTTGGAGACTTGGACTTGTGTGACTTGTGTGACTTGGAGACTTGTGTGACTTGGAGACTTGTGTGACTCGTGTGACTTGGAGACTTGGACTTGTGTGACTTGTGTGACTTGGAGACTTGTGTGACTTGGAGACTTGTGTGACTCATGTGACTTGGAGACTTGTGTGACTGGGAGACTTGTGTGACTTGGAGACTTGTGTGACTCGTGTGACTTGGAGACTTGGGCTTGTGTGACTTGTGTGACTTGGAGACTTGTGTGACTTGTGTGACTGGGAGACTTGTGTGACTTGTGTGACTGGGAGACTTGTGTGACTTGTGTGACTGGGAGACGTGGTAAATACACAGGTCACAACATGTTTACGGGAACGTTTGGGAGTTGTATTTTGATTGTATTTGGAGTATATTTCCTGACTGTAGTGAACTAGGTTAGATGTCTGCCCCACTTCCAGTGATGAAGTTAAGCTAGGCTAACTGTCCAGGCGTTCCCTAAGCCCAATGCATACAGAGAGACGAAAAAGGTATGTATCTTCTTATAACTCCAGGGAAGATGTCAAATAAGCTAATTTCACAAAATGTTGGAGTTTTCCTTTAAATGCTTCAAAAATGCAATGTGTGCGGACTAATTAGGAGGCGGCTGTTACAAAGGGTCAGATTAAACCGAATATATATATTTATTACTTGAGATATATTGTATAGTATTTGTATATCGTCTGATATCCCTTGTATATTCTTTGTACATATACACGGAATATCCCTTTACCTAGTACAGGCCAGACCATAATATTCGTTCTCCTATTGGACAGCGACCCCCCTAGGCGCCACGGACATACCCCCAATGTCTAGTTCAAAGTCACCGCTAAGACGTATAAATACGTTGCAGGTGGATACAGCAGTTAGTTACCCCAATAAGTTGAAGCCTTCACCACGATACAACGTGCTGTGAAGTGTGCCCGTTTTGCCCCAAAATAGAGCCTTGAGACCACGTGCGAATTGATAGCTGAAGTGTCAGAGTTTAACGCTGTATCGTCGAGTTCGACCTATTCTATTATTAAGTATTAGTCTATTATGTATAGTGTATCGTGCGGCTACCGTTCTACAGTGACCAGCATTACCAACGTTTCATCGTACCGAGCTAGTGTGCTTATCCAGGCTGGGCGGCCTAACCTTGTGCCGCCATCCGAGGAGCCCTAGACGAGAACCGTGTGGATATGTACACTGGATAACCTACACCGACGACTACAGACAGAAATAAGGCTGCTTCTATAGATTATTCACCTTACGTATAAATACGTTGCAGGTGGATACAGCAGTTAGTTACCCCAATAAGTTGAAGCCTTCACCACGATACAACGTGCTGTGAAGTGTGCCCGTTTTGCCCCAAAATAGAGCCTTGAGACCGCGTGCGAATTGATAGCTGAAGTGTCAGAGTTTAACGCTGTATCGTCGAGTTCGACCTATTCTATTATTAAGTATTAGTCTATTATGTATAGTGTATCGTGCGGCTACCGTTCTACAGTGACCAGCATTACCAACGTTTCATCGTACCGAGCTAGTGTGCTTATCCAGGCTGGGCGGCCTAACCTTGTGCCGCCATCCGAGGAGCCCTAGACGAGAACCGTGTGGATATGTACACTGGATAACCTACACCGACGACTACAGACAGAAATAAGGCTGCTTCTATAGATTATTCACCTTACGTATAAATACGTTGCAGGTGGATACAGCAGTTAGTTACCCCAATAAGTTGAAGCCTTCACCACGATACAACGTGCTGTGAAGTGTGCCCGTTTTGCCCCAAAATAGAGCCTTGAGACCGCGTGCGAATTGATAGCTGAAGTGTCAGAGTTTAACGCTGTATCGTCGAGTTCGACCTATTCTATTATTAAGTATTAGTCTATTATGTATAGTGTATCGTGCGGCTACCGTTCTACAGTGACCAGCATTACCAACGTTTCATCGTACCGAGCTAGTGTGCTTATCCAGGCTGGGCGGCCTAACCTTGTGCCGCCATCCGAGGAGCCCTAGACGAGAACCGTGTGGATATGTACACTGGATAACCTACACCGACGACTACAGAGCCCTTTTCGGCTGGATTATATTGCTTTGGTCCTGTGGCTGGTTTAGGACGGTATGGGAATGGCTTGTAAGGAGAGATCATTATGAGTACCGTAAATTCTCATTTCAGCCCTTTGAAGATGAATGGTGAGGTGGTGCTGTGGTCAGTTGTACAGTTCCCAAATGGTGGGACAGCAGTAGTTCTAGAGAGCTGGTTTAATGCTAAAGACCAGACTGTGTTATGGCCCCCTAAACACATAAAGCTCACAAAAGCCCTTCGAGATGGACTGCAACCAGATGATAAATGGATCACCTATAAGGATGTACGTGAGCTTACTACGTGTGGTGAGTATTTCGTGCAACACATACACAAAAAGTGAGGACGCAAATTGTGACGATGCACATATGATAAGAGGTACATATATTTTTTCGTTAAACACTGGACAGCAGATATGTTAATTGTCATTTTCTCTCTGCTCTTTCCAGAGACCCATGATGAGGCCAAAAAACGAGAGACCAAGTACACCTCAACTATGTGTCCAACCTCTGAAATTGAATCTGAGGACGAAGGAGATCTCCGCCAGAAAAGAAGATCCAGGTACAGTGTTCACTTTGTTAAAGGGACAACTCTCCCTAGGGTGTTGTAAATAATGGCACTGCTGTTGTAGTTGCAAGTAGTGCTAAAAGGATAACACACAGTGGCCTGAGGGCCTATGTATTCAGACTTTAGCCTTGACTAATAAACGTAGTATCATAACTACATTTATTTATATGTGTGTATATATATACTTTTTTTTAGGCCAAATCAGCAGTATGTGCACTCGGACTCTGATGACTCGAGTGGCGACGCCAAAAGAAAACGTTTTGCCAAAGCACCTGGGCCCTGTTTCTTGTACCTGGTTCAACTAAGTCGATCAAGATGTCATTATCCAGCTTCAGTTAACCCGATGTTCGAAGCCGGGATTTTCCTGTTCCTCGAAGGTGGATTCAGTCTCGTTAACTCAAGCCAGACTTGCGACTCAGGCTAAATGCGCGCGGCCGCTTCAGGCGAAAAGCCAGCACGTATCGATGGCAGAGATCCTGATTCTCTAACGGCATTGATTGATTAATTGATTTAAAACTTTATTGACAGATTGCAATACGGCTCAATCGCCTCGCCGACAAGTTAAATGCGTTATCTATAGGCTAATTTTAAGTCCCTCATTACCTCAATCAATCAGATTATATTTCTTTAAACTTGCCTGCTGGATTGAATAATCAAATGAGATCTTGCTAGCGAAAATAATTAGTTAAACTTATACAGAATTACGATACGGCTCTCTTACCCATTGATTGATGTATAGTCGATCTTTAACTTATCTCCAATGTGGTCTAACGGGTTGTTGTTTTGACTATCACGCAGACGACCGGGGTTCGAGACCCTAGTCTTTTCCTTCTTTTTGCAATATAGGAATAATTCAATTTGGTGCACGTTGAGAGCTATATAAAGAATGACATCCTCAATGCATGTAGATTTATAATATTTTAACTTAAAACCAGGCTACTTTGGCGTATAATCATTAATATTATATTCAAAAAAATCATATTGGAAACACCAGGTTTTGAACCCCGGTCGCTGGGTTGGCAGGCTTGAGCACTACCGCTGCACCACTGTGCCAGATGGGATAAATTCATTGTTTATACATTAATGAACGAGAGACCCGTGTTTAGAATATCCTTTGTTTTGAATGAAGTTTATCTCTTTATCCTCATTCATTAATGTGACGTCAACGGCTCATTCAATTTCTCAAATCCGTCAAACAGCGCATCTCATCAGACATCTTAATCCCAGTTACAATTAAAATAACCACATAATGTGTACATCGCACGAGCGAGCGCCACGGTATATATAACGTGCATTATTTAGGACAAAGTGAATTTAGTATCAGCATTTTGGGTCTATTTTACATTTCAAAAGCCCCCTCTGGAAGAATGGAGCACAAAAACGTAATTCAGAATGGTATAATGCAGATCGTAGACTGTGGGAATAGTTTCAGGAAACGGGCTGTCACTTCTTTGCGGGGGCGTGGCGATGGTTCAGGCTAACTTGAACTTGAACTCTGCTTTCGACCAGGCTCAAACTTTTGGATCTGTTGTCATGGTGATTTGGAAAATCCACGTACGGGGAACCGGAAAGTCCGGCTAACTCAGTTATCCAGTTAAAGTTATCCGGCTAACTCAGTTATCCAGGTACAAGGAACGGGGCCCCTGATGTGGGTTTCCCAGGTATTGATGCAATGCATTTATTTTATATAGGCACTTTGGAAATGATCACTGCTACAGTTAATAATAATAATAATAATAATAATAATAATAATAATAATAATAATAATAATAATAATAATAATAATAATAATAATAATAATAATAATAATAATAATAATAATAATAATAATAATAATAATAATAATAATAATAATAATAATAATAATAATAATAATAATAATAATAATAATAATAATAATAATAATAATAATAATAAACAGTTAAACAAATTAGTCTGACCATGTACCGACAAATTGAGCATTTTAATTTGATTGCACTTCTGCATTTCTTGCAGTTATTCTATAGTTGGCCCAAAATATATACATTGTGAATAACATGCCAACTAAAATATGTTGTAGGACAGACTCCAAAATCGAGCCGGTCTCGTAAGGCGCTAAGATCCGGCAACCCTCCAGTTGTTGGCCAAGAGCCTACAATGAATGGTATGTTGCTATGAATGTTAAAATGCCAACTAGATGACTGTTTAAACATGATTTGTAGCATCTTCAATTCTCACCCTGGCTTACCTTTTTTAGATTCTTTGGATGGTGGCATGATCTACAGCTATTTAGATTCGTTGCAGACTCCTGATCCAAATAACAGTAAGTGAACCCATATCTGTGTTCTTGTGAGGAGCTTGCTGGCAGGTCGCTGGCATCATGCATGCAACAGAATACATGTTTACAATGTGCATGCCAGCCCACTACAAAAATTCAAAGCCTTCACAACTTGCAAGCAATGTCACAATAAAAATGTGTAGTTGTACATAATGCTTTTATATTGAGCACAATTTCCACCATGTTTGAGTCGCAACTTATTTTACATTTCCCCTTTGTAGATCTGGTTACTAGCAACTACCGGCAATCGCTAACTCAACATAATGGTGAGTTATCAAGCAATCTCATAACATAATATTCTGGCATGTTTAAAATATCTGTATTGTCTCGCATTGTCTTTGATATTTTTATTAAATTAGTATTTGGCAGTGCACGTGAAATCAGCTGAATGGAAATCAAACATTTTCTCACATGGGGGATTACAATAGCGTCATTTGCTAATAACTTTGTGTATTTCCTACTGTGTTTCAGCCGAGATGCCAGGATTTGATATTGTACAGTATCACCAGCAGCAGCAGGCCTCACATGTCCAGCAGCTGCAAGATCGACAAAGTGCAAGTAGTGGTATGATACTGTACTCTTTCAGTAACAGTGTTTTGAGAGACGGGGATACAACTCCTTACACCCCTTCCTGACATAGAGCGACGCGAGCGAGCGAGAAAAAGTGATTAAAATGTATTCGTTTCAATCAGACTATCCTGACCTGCCGCGAGCGACAGTGAACTGAGCAGCGATGTCGTTCACCCCTCAAATATTCGCTCGCTGTGTCTCTAGTTGAGCGATTACGCGGCCGAGTCCCGCCCCTAAACACTTTTTATTGGTCGAGAATCCAGGTAACACACACTCGGACACGCGCTGCGTCATATCAGGACAGTGTCGTGTGCGATTTCGTCTCCAGTTCGCTCGCTTGCTGCCTGTCAGGAACCGGTGTTAGTGATTATGACATGTATGTTAATTTGACTGACAAGTCAGATTTTGTATTTTTAAATATAATGATTTGTTTCTACAGGGATGTCGGGATGCAGCTCGGGGCAATACTACAGTCCCCCTGGTCTCTCACAACATGCACAAAATGGTATGCCATTTTAGAGGGAACTACCACCAGTTTGATCCAATGCAGTCAAACTATAGTGAAATATATAACTATGATTTTGTTTCTACAGCGATGTCAGGACACAGCTCAGGGCAATCTGGTGTTTCACAGCGTAGACAGATGGCCGGCGATGACGGGCAGCTTATGAAAGGCAAGTCTATTGGACATGGTGTAATTCCTCGTGTGATTTGCTGCTTATTTTTATTTCTCACTTAATGATTTTAACTCTTCTTCTGAAGACCTTACCATCCAGAAGATGAATTCAATGCTTGCTGAATTACTTGTCGTGGTGAAGGATCTATCCAGAGATGTGCAGTTCATCAAGACCGAGTTGGCTGAGGGCAACATATCTGGTGGGACCAGGGGACACGGGGTGGCCACCACAACCACTATGCTCCCCTTCCAGCTGCCAATCGCCAGTGAACAAGACTTCAATGAGGCAGAATCATTACTGATGGAGCAATCAGTCCGTCAAAAGATGGTAATTTATTGAACTGCATTCATTTATCAAATGTAGATCGTTTCAGTGTGGTCTTGTTCAGGGGAAAAATGTGTTTAGCACTTTCTAGTTCAAAACGTGTTAGAGCTTGTATATCTGCTATTTATGAAACGTTTTGAAATTGTTCAAATATACCGTTTACATATGGACAGGAGGGTTAATGTGGTTAAACCTAATGACTGGCATGGGCTGGAATATCAGTGCATGCATAAAGTGTGTGTATAAACAAGTTGGTTGCTCTGTGTTCATAAAATAAACGTTATGCTGTTTCTAACGCAGGGCCTTCATTTTCTTCTCTCTGATTTAGATTTCTCGCCTGGCTTTGGTAGGAGGCACCAATTCAGAGAACCTGATCAGACTGATGTTGAAAACTGCTATGACCAACGCCCTGGCCAGTGGGTTCAACTGGGCTGGAATGAAAGACAAGCGTTGTTCAGAAAGCAAGAAGCCATTCAAGCACACCACACTACAAGCCTGCATGTTTGGTGAGCTTCCTCCCCTGCAAACTACTTCATAGGTTAAGTTTAGGTAGTGAGGTGGTGATGCTGGTGATGCTGGTGATTCAGAATATAATTATGCTGTTGCAAAAACTTAAAAAAAAAGTGTTATGTTGGAATAAAGTGATGAAAGTGCAACCTATAAGAAATGGACAACGTAATTGGTGAGCTTTAGAGGTGCATGGATACACATTGTATTGCCTAGATGGTGTCAGGCTAGGCGATTGCTTAATTCTCTTTCCTGTCCAGTCTAACTGGATGCTGACTGTAGCTTGTTACTGTAGACCTACAGAGTGAGTAATTGAGTGATTAAAAAAAATCGCACTCGTGTGAAGTGAGGGGTGCTCTTATCATCGTACATCATCTCACCCACCTCTCTTCCTCACTTTTTTATTTTTGTGTCTATCAGCTGCTGCTCGACAGTTTGACCCCAAGCTGACCGACCAGGACTACAGCGAAACTGTCAAGAAGTGGCTTCGTTATGCGCCAGACCGGGAGGGAGGCATCTCAAGGAACCGAAGTGACCCAAACTTAAGTCAAGCGAACCAGAGTCAAACTTAGGGTACCCCAGCACAGCACACACTGTTTCCCTGGTTCATACAGTACAAGGAATTACCCTCATGGACACTGTTCTTCCATGGACGGCATCTACTTGAATGACTTGCTGCTTCAGCCTGTTCTTGGAACCGAAGTGACCCAAACTTAATTGTCAAGCGAACCAGAGTCAAACTTGGGGTACCCCAGCACACTGTTTCCCTGGTTCATACAGTACAAGGAATTACCCTCATGGACACTGTTCTTCCATGGACGGCATCTACTTGAATGACTTGCTGCTTCAGCCTGTTCTTGCAGTGTTTATTTTTATTTTTTTTTATTTTAACCTTTATTTACCCAGGGTAGGTTCGCTGAGCACGGATGCTCTTTTTCAGCTACGCCCTGCTTCACATTCACAGAGTTCCATTCACACCTGGGAGCTGCCCAGGCCTAACAAAATTAATAGTTGGTTTCAGGTTGCCGACCTACCCTGCCGATTTAGGTGCGACCCAATATATTTTATGAGTTTTTAGAAAAAATTATATAAAAATTTTTTTTTTTTTTTTTTTTTTTTTAATAAAGTTTCATAGAAATCTTAGTCAAACATTTAGTATTATGGATATTAAACATGCTGGCAGAGTACATGCATCCATGTTGTTGTGAACATTTTAATTAAATAAAGAAATTCCCTATCCATAGTCGCCGTGGGAAAGAATAAAATAAAAAAATAAAATAAAATAAATTCCCTACCTACCCATGGCCAAACTGACAACCAACCTGAAACCAACTATTAATTTTGTACAACCACAGTCTGGCACTGTTGGCCACTGAGCAACTCCACTGGAGCAGTTGGGGGTTTATAGTGCCTTGCTCAAGGGCACTTCAGCGGTTGGTGTTAAGGGTATGGGAGAGAGTTATATGGGAGAGAGTTATAGAAACATTAGGGGTGTAACGGTACACAAAATCCACGGTTCGGTACGTACCTCGGTTTTGAAGACACGGTTCGGTATTATTTTCGGTACAGTGGGGGGGGGGGGGGGGGGGGATCCAAAAAAAATTGCTTTTCATTTATCTATTTATTTAACTGGAAGTATGATACCCTAGAAAAAAATAAATTTTCATATTAAAGCCATGTTGTCATTTTTGTTCACACATTTTTGGAAATATGGTCATATAAGAATTTTATTATTATTTATTTGACAATAGTGTGTTTAACAGCAGGAAAAAAACATGTAATGTTATGATGTATACATATCAGCAGCAATATTTTAATGTAAAATGTACATTAATCAGTATTGATTCCTTAACTTTACAAGTTACAAGTAGATGTACAATTTACAAATGTACAAGTAGAGTACAATTTAGATTATGGTTGAATAAACATTGATGTCTAACATTGATTCAATATAAAATCAACTAAAATGTGCATGTAGATTACCATTTAGATTATGGTTGAATAAACATTGATGTCTAACATTGATTCAATATAAAATCAACTAAAATGTGCATGTAGATTACCATTTAGATGATGGTTGAATCAACATTGATATAGTATCAGTTATGGTTGACACCTAACGTTGATTCAACGTGTAAGTCATAGACAACGATCTGTATAATTTCAATGTCAGGCTTCAACATAGATTCAATATTTCTGCCGAACCCTATTTCAACGTTGATTCACTCATTTTTTGCTATCTGGGTATAGTCTTATTTACCCCAGTGTAGCCCATTTTCAATTTTACCATATATATACATATATAAATATATGTCCAATATAAATATATGTCTAAACATACAATACCCTGTTGTCGTGAGACAAACGCGGGGGGAAAACCCAGGCCGTCGCTACTCCTTAAGAAGTGCGGTCAGCGGTCACAAGGAAAAAACAGAGCACCAAGCCAGTAGAATGTAATGGCTAAGAAGACACAGCAGGAAATGACGGGGGGGTCCATTCACTCGAAAGAGAAAGGACACACACCACAGGGTTATACAAGCACAAGCACGCACCTGTTGATGTACACCTGCCGCTGGTCACGCGCCTCTTTTCCCTTGAATGAAGGTGCCAAGCTCTTCTGGACGGTTCTCCACAAAACACGTCCAAATGACACATGTCCAGCGCGGTGTCAGGCTGTCGGCGGCGATGTTTACACGTAGAGATGCCCGGTCAGAGCGCACACGAGTCGACACGCGGGTCGCGGGGGCGAATGACTGCCTGTTTGTTTTAACACAAAAACTGCCGGTCCTTTCATAGAGCTGACTCATACTTTTATAAACAAACAAAAATGACACGCAGACACTTCCATTTCTGTCTTCCATGTCGCGTGCTGCTCCCTCCGTACCTGGCGAGGGCTGGACCCAGGGAACCCTCCTGTTGTCGGGGATTCCCTCTGATGCGCTCCGCCACGTCGAGCCTGCAATTAACCCTAGCACGCCGTGCAGAGGTAAAAAGCATTTGGAAGGCAGCACGCCAGGGCTCAAAAGTCTTCCACCGACCTCGCCATAGCATACCAGCAGTCCACCGATGAGGAAACGCCGGTCTGCTAGGAAAACTCCATAACGAGCAGCGGTCCCAAGCACTTCCTTTTCCGAACGTGCCGGGGAAGTCCTGATGTGTCCTGGTTTGTAAAGCAAGGGAGGCGTATTTTTCTCTGTCCCTTGAACAATGTGATGACTATGAGGTTGTTAAGGCTTCCATATTGAGGGCTTATAAATTAGTCAGCGTGTTGTGTTACCCACTGAGCATGGTGGTGATGTAGATGTAGATGAGGCAACGTCAGAGATGATTGATGAGGTCACTCTCAAGTCTCCATTAGTATCAGGCAATGTTGTTGCGGGTGTATGTTCTCACATCCCCATATTAGGTGTGTCCTTCATTCTAGGGAATCATTTGGCTGGTGGCAGAGTGCTGGCTACTCCAAAGGTAATTTCCATCCCTGCTGTAATTTCTGAAGTCCCTGTTGAGTTAGCACAGACACATCCAGGAGTGTTCCCTATTTGTGAGGTAATTCAGGCAATGTCAAAGAATGACAGCCATGAATGAATGAATGAAAAGTTTATTTTTGAACATGTTATTCTCCATATTTCTCCAAACAACTCACGGTATCTTGTTCCATCAAACCAAACAATCATAACAACAAATTAAAAAACAGACATGGTTAGCAGACATGTCCAAAAAAGGAGTAGAGGGAAGCTGTTGTTAATGACTCAAATTGTAACATTATACTTAGTGACACATTCTTTGTTGACTTGAAAAGTGACCCTGTTGAGGATGTGACATCTCAGCTAGTGCTAGTGCAAAATAATTATGTATCCTTGTTCTCCCTCTTTGAAGAGACTGTTCAGGAAGAGACTATTCAGGTTGAGGCTCTTCAGGAAGAGACTGCTAAGGATGAGACTGTTCAGAATGATTGAGACTGTTCAGGTTAAGAATGTTCAGGATGAGACTGCTGGGGATGAGACTCTTCATGGCAAGGGCGTTCCAGATGCAAAAGAGAATACATCAAGGAAAGGAAGAAAGAGGAAAATAAAACAGGAAAAGGAAAGAGACGGAAAAAAAGAGAGAAAAGAAGAATAGAAAAAGGAAAGGAAAGGAAGAGAAAAAGAAAACAGGAAAGAGGAAGAGAAGGGAAGTCAAATTTAGAGAAAAAAGAAGAGAAAAAAAGTTGTATAGTTGAATCTTGTAAAATGTTGAATGTGTTCAGGGTAACAGAGCATGAGGTGAGGCGGACCTTTAAAAAAGTGAATATCAGGAAGGCAGCAGGTCCGGACGGCATCCCCGGCCGCGTCCTAAAAGTCTGTGCCGACCAACTGGCCCCAGTATTCACTGACATATTTAACCTGTCCTTAGAACAGGCTGTCATCCCCACCTGCCTGAAGAAGTCCACTATTATCCCTGTACCCAAAAAATCCAAGCCTGCTTGCCTCAACGACTACCGCCCTGTAGCTCTCACCTCCATAGCCATGAAGTGCTTTGAGAAGCTAGTAAAGGGCTACATCTGCTCCTCCCTCCCCATCAACATGGACCCCCTGCAATTTGCATACCGCCCCAACAGGTCCACGGAGGACGCCATAGCCCATGTGCTGCACACAGCAGCATCACACCTGGACAAGAGGCAGGGGAACTATGTGAGAATGCTATTCATCGACTACAGCTCGGCATTCAATACCATAGTCCCCTCCATACTCATAGCCAAGCTCAGGGACCTGGGCTTGAACTATGACCTCTGCCAGTGGGTCTTGGACTTCCTGACGGGCAGACCCCAGGTGGTGAGAGCAGGCAACTGCACCTCCTCATCCATCACCCTCAACATAGGGGCCCCCCAGGGCTGTGTTCTGAGTCCCCTCCTCTACTCCCTGTACACACACAACTGTGTGGCTCAGCGGAGTAGCAATACAATCATCAAATTTGCTGACGACACAGTGGTGGTGGGCCTGATCTCTGCCAACGACGAGAGGGCCTACCTGGAAGAGGTCAAGGTCCTGGCGGGATGGTGCCAGGAAAACAGCCTCTCCCTGAACGTCAGCAAAACAAAGGAGATGATTGTGGACTTCAGGAGGTCGGGGGTCAAGGACTACAGCCCCCTCAGCATCGACGGGGCACCGGTTGAGAGAGTCAACAGCTTTAAGTACCTCGGAGCCTACATATCCGAGGACTTGACATGGACCACACACATTGACAGTGTTGTGAAGAAGGCACGACAACGCCTCTACTTCCTCAGGCGCCTAAGGAAGTTCCAAGTCAGTCAGAAGATCCTTAAGAACTTCTACTCATGTACAATAGAGAGCATCTTGACTGGCAACATCACCTCCTGGTTTGGGAATAGCACTGCACAAGACCGAAGCAGACTACAAAGAGTGACACGTTCAGCCGAACGCACAATTGGAGGGGGGCTCCCCACCCTCCAGAACATTTACAACAAGCGTTGCAAGGGCAAGGCTAAGAGAATCATTAAAGACTCCAGTCACCCGAACAACTGCCTCTTTGAACTGCTGCGGTCAGGCAAGCGATACCGAAGTCTCAAGGCGAGCACAGAAAGACTCAGAAGAAGCTTCTATCCCCAGGCCATCAGGCTGCTAAACGAACAATGAACACTACACAACAACAACCACCAAACGCACATAGCACACACATCCACACGCACACACTCACTTTAAACAAACACACTGTAGCACCCACTCCACACACTTTATAGCACACACCCACTTTAAACAAACACACTGTAGCACCCACTCCCCACACTTTATATTTATTGATGAAGGATTGCACTACAACTCGTACACCTTACTGTAAATTGTACCTAAATTGTACCTCATCCCATTTCTGCTTTGCACTATATAGTACTGTACATTAGTACACTGGATAGTATTGTATATTATATGGTAACTCAGTTACGTCTATTCTGCATCGAACATTGTACATATGTCTATACCGAACACTGTGACCTCATTTTCTTCTTCTAAATTACATGCTATACTATGTTATTTGATACTATCTTGTCTAGCACAGTCTCTGGAGCGTAACAGTAAGAAGCATTTTGTATGAAAGTATTCTGTACTTCTGTATGACAACTATTAAAGAAACTATTAATAATTGTTTTGTGTTTCAGATGCTATGTTTTGTGGTGGTTGCCTCCTGGGCATTTTAAGGTGGGGATGTTACGTGCCAGGCTGTTTGCCACTGTGTCCTATGTGTTGCAGCTGATTGCTGCTAATTGAACAGTTGCCTGTCAGGGCTCAAAAGGCCTCCCCTGCCCCACACACTGCCACTCTACTGCTGGAAGACACTGTGGGAGCAGTGTCTCCCCCCCTCCACCACAATTATCTCTGTGTTTGTGTTATTTATAGTAATAAATATATCCTTTTGGTTTAAACTTGACCTTTGGTGTCTGTGTCCCCTTTATGTTGCTTCCCTCTGAGCCAGGGTCATAACAGTATCAATAAACTTGACTTGATCCATCCATCCATCAATCCACCAAGCTTCCCACCCACCCACCCACCCACCTATCCATCCATCCATTCGCTATCCAACCATCCACCAAGCCTCCCACCCACCCATCAATCCATCCACTATCCATCCATCCACCATCCATCCATCCACCAAGCCTCCCATCCATCCATCCATCCATCCACCAAGCTGCCCACCCAACATCCATCCATCCACCAAGCCGCCCACCCACCTATCCACCCATCCACTATCCATCCATCTACCATCCATCCATCCACCAAGTCTCCCACCCACCCATCCATCCATCCATCCACCAAGCCTCTCATCCATCCACCTATCCATCCATCCACCAAGCCTCTCACCCACCCATCCATCCACCAAGCCTCTCATCCATCCACCTATCCATCCATCCACCAAGCCTCCCATCCATTCACCATCCATCCATCAATCCATCCGTTTATATTAGTCCATCTGTGTGAGTCAGTCAGCTACACATTGTGTTGCAGCTAAATCCATTCAACAACCATGGAAACTCTACCAAGTGTTGTAGGAGAGATTTGGCTCTCTTTTACATTTTGTGTTTGTGTGTGTGTGTGTGTGTGTGTGTGTGTGTGTGTGTGTGTGTGTGTGTGTGTGTGTGTGTGTGTTCGTGTGCGTGTGCGTGTGTGTGTACACCTGTGCACGTGCATGCATGTGATGCTCTATTAATATTGCATACATACAACCCAGATCCTTCAAAGAACAAAGAGGTTTGACTGAAAGACATGCCATCGAAATTATTCATACATCCAAAAATATGTGGAGCCTGTGTAGCAGCATGGGTTTGTCAAGCGCAACTTTAGTATTTACAATGATTCAAATTGAAGGGTTTTATTCCAAAATGCTTCCGTATGTATCCATTTACTACAGTATTTGAGTACATCCTCTAAAACAGTGGTTCTCAACCTGGGGGGGGGTCGGGAAATCTGCGAAACACATCTTTGCTACAGATGCTTTTTCATGTGAAATTAAGAATTATTTTAAGTCTAAAGCCATCTTCCAATTGTTAAAGGAACACACCAACATTATGGGAAATGTGCTTACTGTCTTCTCTATCTCCAATACGATAGATACCAATTCCATCTCTGTGCATTCAGTAGAAAGCTATCCGGCTGCAAGCTAGCCTAGCTTAGCATAAATGAATGGAAACGGATCGGCTAGCCTAACTGTTGGCCACAATAATAATGCAGGACCTCTTTAGAGTGTCTTTATTCAGCATGCAACAACACAACGACATGTAATGGGCGGCACACACACACACAATTGTCTTCTCAGGGTCGCCGATGCGATTGAGCTCTGCTCTTAACCCATCCCGTCGTCCTTCCCCCCAAGGGCAGCCGGGAGCAGACAGGGCGTCGGCGAGGGGCCGCGCCCGGGGACCAATCCAAGTGCTCCTGCCCGTCTTCGTCAAGGACGCGACAGCGTCAGCGATCTGTTGTGCATGTTTCCAATTGTAACTGAGGGGTACAATTCCCTGACTGTATTGATAAGTATGGTATCATTAAACCACTACCGCTTTATGTACTTTAATTACTGGCCATACAGTACATGATATATAAATATGATGAACACTTCCCACAATGAATCGGTTCCACACAAAGGTGTAATCAAGTATTTATTGCAGCAAAAGGTACATAATATACTTCTCTGTATTTTACTTTGGATGCGCTTATAAGGCAAAGGAATGTGCGTAGGCAAATCAAAAAACGAATGTCCATTCTCTGGTTACGCAGGCGGTAATTATACAACCTGAATCTTAGGGAATTATATCTATGGTACACTAGTAATATATAGCGGGAGATACTGGAAGGGTCCCCCCGGTTGTAAGCCAGCAGGGGTAGAGGATCTGTCGGTAGTAGAGAGTCTGGTCAACGATGACTAAGGAGACTCCAAGTACAGGAGACGGTGCAATAGTCTCTTGATCCACAGACGAATACAGCTGTTCTCCGTAGACTGTAGCTCCACAGTGAAGAAAGCTAGCCGGCCTCAGGCTCTCTGAGGCGCAGACTCGACCTGGTTCCTCACAGGGTAAATCCCACACGTGTAGGCGTCGGCGATTCTCCGCTCCATAAATCACAGGACCAAAACAAATATAATCCAGCCGCAAAGGGCTATGTAGTCGTCGGGTAGATTAATCCAGTATACATGTCCACACGGTTCTCGTCTAGGTCTCCTCGGGTGAAAGCGCCATGAAAGCAGCCCAGCCTGGATAAGCACTCTAGCTGATACGAGGAAGCGTTGGTGATGCTGGTCACTGTAGAACTTTAGCCGCACGATACACTATACACAAATAGACTATTACTGACTTAATAGAAATATGTCGCACTCGACGGTATAGCGCCAAACTCTGACAATTCAGTTATTAATTCACACGCGGTCTCAATGCTCTATTTTGGGGCCAAACAGGCCATACTTCACCGCACGGAGTATCGTGGGTGTTGTGAAGGATCAGATTAAACCGAATATATATATTTATTTATGGATATATATTTAATAGTATTTGTATATCGTTTGATATCCCCTGTATATTCCTTGTACATATACACTGAATATCCCTTTAGTCTACTAACAGCCCATAATAGTTTCATTCTACCATTGGACAAGAACCTGGCGCCAGCAGCCAAGCCCCTTGGTTCAAGTTCAATCGTGCCGACGAACATGTCGTTACAAGCCCGGTTCCGCGTAGGAATATGTCTGGCGAAATACGAATGGTACTATTTGTTCACAGCGCATATATATATGGCGCAAGTAAAGTAGAACTTTCTTTTAGTCCATTAGTCCTTTACCCTCCAACCTAGTAACAGACGTGAAGCCTCACCCACGACGCACGTGTGGTGCAGTATGGCCTACTTGGCCTCAGAATAGGCATTGAGACATCGTGTGGATTAATAGTTGAATTGTCATAGTTTGGCACTATACCGTCGAGTGGGACGTATTTCTATTAAGTTAATAATAGTCTATTATGTATGGTGCATCGTTCGGTTAGAATTATAAAGTGAGCCGTACACCCATCGTTCCTGGCGTTATCTAGAGTCTTAACCAGGCTGAGCAGACCACGTGTGGTGCTTTCATCCGAGGAGTTCTGGGCCAGGACGAGTGGACCTGTACATTGGATTACTTTACCCGGACGACGGCGAGCCCTACACGGCTTGGATTATCTACGTGCTTTGGGTGCTTTGATTATGCCATGGATAACAGCCAACACTGCTGAGTGTTGGAACTACCCCCCGAGAGGAGTCCAGGTGAGACGGCGCTCTACCCCGAGTGAGGTCGCCTCACGTCTCTTCGTTGTGGACCGGCAGCTACCGTCTACAAGAGGGCCCAGCTGTATTCATCTGCGGACCGAGGTTCTGTGGGCACCGTGTTCAGCACTCTGAATTCTCCCAAGAAATCGTCGGCCAGATGGGATATCGCCAGCGGCTCTCCTAACCCCCCCCCCCCTACTGACTTACAACCAGCGGGACCCCCCTTTAGTGTATCCAGCTATAATCATTTAAGTACCATCGCTATAGTTCCCTAAAGAGCCAGGTTGTGTACTTGCTCCCTGCGTAACCAGAGATTGGACATTCAATGTTGATTTGCCTACGAATACTCATTTGCCTTACAAGTGCATTCAAATCATAAATGTCATTAAGTGAACGTTGTATATACCCTTTGCTATATAAAATATTCGATTTATACATTTGTGTGGACTTCGTTTCATCAGGTGGGAAAGTGTTCATCATATCTATATCATGTACTGTGTGGCCAGTATTTAAAGTACATAAAGCAGGTAGTGGTTTAATAATACCATACTTATCAATACAGTCAGGGAATTGTACCCCTCAGTTACAGTGGGTGAGGCTTCAACTTATTGGGTAACTCTACTTCTGTATTCACCTGCGCCATATTTATATGCACGGCGAACAATCTAGTGCCAACCTCATTTCTGTCTCGTATCCCTGGGCAAGGCCGGGCATGTACAGACATGTCTTGACGGTGGCTTTGAACCTGACTCTGGAGGCACGGCCCCGGCGCCTGTGGACCGCTGTCCAATAGGAGAATGAAATACCATGGTCTGCACTAGGCTAAAGGGATATTCCGTGTATATGTACAAGGAATATACAAGGGATATCAAACGATATACAAATACTATGCAATATATATCAATCAATAAATATATATATTCGGTTTAATCTGATCCTTTGTAACAGCCGCCTCCTAATTAGTCCCACCTAATTAGCTAAGCAGAGACAGATTAACCGCACTGTCCACTACTCAATGTCTGTTGTGAGGGGTCGGGCAGTTCACAAAGTCATGGGGTCATGGTCGTCATCGATAGTATCGGGGAGCCTTGGCAGTTCTATTAGCCTCGCCACGGGTCGGGTGTAGATCCGTCCTTGGACGAGCACTTCGGCTGCTCGGACCTTTCCGTCGGCACCGGTGATCACTTTGTTTACGCGGCCAGCCGGCCACATAGCTCGGGGTAGTGACTGGTCGATAATCATGACGACTGTTCCTTCTGTCAAATTGTCTCTCTCTTTCACCCATTTCTGGCGGGTCTGTAGAGACGGTAGATAGTGGAGTAGGAAGCTGTTCCAAAACTTGTCAGCCAATACTTGACTGTACCTCCACATTCTTCGGCCGTTCGCTTCTTCAGGCCTGTACATTGTCTGTGGTAGCGCGGGGTCCAGCCGCCCCATCAAGAGTGTGTTGGGGGTGACTGGGTCGACATCTGCTACATCACTTGAGACGTAACCGAGGGGCTTTGAGTTCAATACTCCCTCGATCTCCGTGAGGACTGTCATTAGGACTTCTTCCGCCACGGTCTGGGCCCCAAGCACGGCGTACAGGGCTGTCTTTATTGAACGTACTTCTCGTTCCCAAGTTCCACCGAAGTGAGGTGCGTTCTGGGGATTAAACTGGAAGTCAATCTGGGATGGAGCGAGGTGGGTCTTAAGTTCTGGGCCCATAGCTTGGAAGCTCTCTCTCAGCTCTCTTTCTCCGCCTTTGAAGTTTGTCCCGTGATCAGACAATAATATAGACGGTTTGCCTTTCCGCGATGTGAATCTTCGGAAGGCCATAAGGAATGAGTCTGTGCTCATGGTTGGAAGGAGTTCTATATGCATCGCTCGGGTGGTCATGCATTTGAATACAATACCCCACCGCTTCTCGGTTCCTCTTCCTTTCTTTATATACAGCGGGCCGAAACAGTCCATACCGGTGGAGTGAAAAGGCTTGTCGCCGAGTCGGAGGCGACAGGGAGGTAGGTCAGCCATCCGGGGTATACTGGGCTGCGCTCGCCACTTACGACAGTCTAGACAGGTTCGCTGGAAGCGCCGCACTGCTTCTCTCCCTTGCAGTATCCAATAACGACGTCTGATCTCCGCGAAGACTCTCTCTGCCCCGGCGTGATGCACATCCTCGTCGTATTTCTTTATGATCAGCTCTGTGACCTTGTGTCGGCTGTTTAAGACTATCGGGTACTTGACGTCATCCGGTAAGTCTGGAGCTCTCCGCAGACGACCACCCACTCTGATGAGACCATGGGCGTCGCTCTCGGGGGCTAGGTGGAGCAGTCTGCTGTCTGATGGGACGGGCTTTGCTCCCTGTAGACAGTCTAGCTCATCAGGGAACGAGTCTCTCTGGGCTCGTTGTAGTAGAAGAAGTTCTGCTTCTTCGTAGTCAGCTGCTGTAATGTCAGTAGTGAGCTGAACCTCTGGGTGGTGCCACAGGAATGTCTTTAGCTGCGCACTCTCTAGGGTGAGGCAATCGTCTATGTCGGGGTCTGTGGAGACGAGTGTGTTCAATCCACAGAACATAGATTTCTTGTTTTCGGCCTCCTCTTTACTCGCTTCCCGTGGGGTGGGTGTAGGCCACTCTTCTTCCGGGAGCTTGAGGAACTCTGGCCCGTCACTGTATAGGTTGTGACGGGTGAGGTCATCCAGGGACATTCCCCGGGTGATGACGTCAGCTGGGTTGTGTTTTGTGTCCACATACCTCCAGCTTGCTACTTCTGTTAAATCTTGAATCTCTGTGACTCTGACTCCCACGAAGACCTTGTATCTGCACGAATCAGACCGGATCCATGTGAGTACTGTCGTGGAGTCTGACCACAAGATTGTTCTTTGCACCGGAATGGTGAGTTCACGTTGGATTAACGTGGCGAGTTGCGCTCCTGCTAGGGCTGCGCAGAGCTCTAGACGCGGGATAGATTGTTGCTTTCGTGGGGCTATTCTTGAGCGAGCCAGGATGAAAGCAGTATGTATTTCTCCTCCCTCCTCTCGGGCACGCAAGTAGGCCACCGAACCGTAGGCTACTTCGGAGGCGTCGCTGAAGACGTGCAGGTCCATCTGGCACGTCTCCGGCCTCACTGTGGGTGGGAAGTAGCTGCGGCGTATGTTGACACCTGGGAGTGAGCTGAGTTCCGTCTCCCACTCTCTCCATGTGGATGCAAGGTGTTCGGGTATGGGGTCGTCCCAGCCCTGGTCCTTGTCCCATAACGCTCTTACAATCATCTTTGCCCTGGTGGTGTAAGGTAGAATACATCCCAACGGGTCATATTGTCTGGCGAGTGTTCTGTATACACTCCGTCTGGTGGTCGGTAGTGCAGTCGACCTTCCCTGCTCCTTGGTCAGGGGTGTGTGTTTATAATGGAGCGAGTCTGTTTTGAAGCGCCAGACTAGTCCTAATGTCATTTCTTGGGCTTCTCCTGGGATGGTCGCCATCCAGGTCTCGCTGCTTGCTGCCTTGTCCTCGGGGGAGAGGCTGCGCAATACTTGCGGGTCGCTGCTGGCCCACTGCCTGAGATCAAAGCCGCCTTTGATCAGGGAGGCGCGGAGCTTGAGTAGAAGGGCCTCGGCTTCTTCTGGCGTCGAGACGCTTTGCAGACAGTTGTCCACGTAGAAACTATTTCCTACACTTTGTCGGACCTCTTCATCAGCTGCTGGGTCCTCTGCGACGTGTTTTTGCAGTGCAAACGTAGCACAGCATGGGCTGCATGTGGTTCCGAAAGGGAGGACTTCCCATTGATAGATGGCTGGTTGCTCATCCCCGATCCTCTCTCTCCATAGGAACCGCAGCAGGGGCTTGTCCTCCTCCACTAGTCTCACCTGCAGGAACATCCCTTTGATGTCGCCGCTGATGGCCACCTTGTCTTGGCGGAAACGTAGTAACACGCCTAGTAGAGAGGGGCCGAGTGTTGGGCCGGGCAAGAGCTCTTTATTCAGATTTTGTGATCCGATCTGGTAGCTGCAGTTGAACACAATACGATCCTTGCCGTTGTGGTGGACTTTGTGGTGCGGCACATACCATGATTCTGTCGTCTGATCGGCGTCTTTAATGTCAATTTTCTTTATGTGTCCCGCTGTGATTAGCTTGTTAATCTCAGCGCGGTACACCGTCTCTTGAGCGGGGTCTCTGGCTAGGCGCCGCTCTGTGTTCAATAGATACCGCTCCGTCGCTTCTTTTGGGGCGTGGAAGGTAGGCATACCCTCTCGCCTCAGGAGTGGAGTTGCGTATCTCATCACTCCGTTGACTTTGACTCTCTTTGTCCCCTGCTCGAGGAGGGCTATAGCGTAAATGTCTTCCTTGGAACGAATGTCTTTCTTTTCGTTCTTAAAGGGCATTGTCTCTAGTGTCCATAGCCTCTCGACATGCTGTAGGAGGGTGGTGTCTTCTTCTGTCACTCTGGAGTGGAGGCAGTTAGTGGCTGCTGTTCGGTTAAGAGACTTAGCGAGGGGGCCTTGTAATGTCCATCCTAGGCGGGTCTCGACTGCTGCAGGACAGCCTCTGGGCCCTGTGTGGACCCGGTCTATCGGGACGATGAGGTCTGCATGGTCGGAGCCTATCAGCAGGGTCGGGGTGGCACCGTCTATGAGCGGTATAGGTAGTTGACGCAGGTGCACATATTTATCCATCAGCTTGGCGATGGGGTAGGTGTACTGCGACAGGCCTATTTCTTGGCTGGTGAAAGCATTAGTAATCCTATACCGTCTCTCTGGCTGCCCGCTTGCTGCGATAGTGAAGGAGACATTCTCGCCCTTTATCGTCTTTAGATCTCTTCTTATTGTCCGAATCGTCATCTGGTTTTCGCTCCCCCGCAGCCCCAGCTGGGCCGCAGCGGACGCGAGGAGAAGGGTCTTCTCTGACCCGTCGTCAAGGACGGCGTAAGTGTCCATGACCTTATCTTGGTAACTCAGTGTTACGCGGACCACCTTTAAGAGCACCCGGGCGCCCCCGCTGCTGGCGGGGTCAATGTACATAACACTTGCCTTTGTGCTGCTTGAGGGTGCAGGCTTTCTTCTGTTACTGTCGTGTAGGACATCTAGGTGGGCTCCGTCACACCGACTACACCTCTTCTTTAAGCGGCAATCGGCTGCCATGTGACTGCGCGCACATCGGTAACAGCGTCGGTTGGACTTTATCCATTGACTCACCTCGTCGGCGGTCATCTTCTTGAACGTGTCACATTGTGACAACCAGTGTTCCTTTTCGCAGTACGGGCACACCATCTTCCACTTCTCTTTCATCGAGGGGGTACTGTGGTTCTTGCTGCTCGGTACTGATTCTGATTGGTGCATGACGGTCACCAATCTTCGGCCATCGTTTGCTCTCCTAGGTCCCTCTCTGGAGCTTGGGGTGCTCCGCATGAACGTATCCAACCGTAGGCTGTTGACTTCTCTCGCCAGGAAGTCGGCTAGGTCTAGGAGGGATGGCTCGGGACCGTTAGGATCACGGTGGTCTCTTTGCCGCCTGAAGCGCTCTTGTCGGGCGGGCGGAAGCTTCTCTAAAATCCTCTCGACATTAGAGTTTGCGTACAGTTCGTGCATACCCTTTTCTCTTTGCGCCCCCAGCATCCCTACCAGGGATTGTACCTTGATAGACAGGTCATCTAGTGAGCGATTGTCTGTGGCTGGGGGTAGGCGGTCAATATGCCTTATCTCTTGTATTACGTAGTCCCATATGCGTCCATATCTTTGGTCGAGTGCTGCTAGAGCCGCTGTGTATGGGGTAGTAGAGGTGGCATAGGCCAGCGCTATATTGTGCGCTCGGGGCACCTTGAGGTGCTTCAGTAGGATAGCATACTTGTACGGTTCATCAGCTACATCGGACATCATTGTCTCTAAGCACATTCGTAGCTCCGTGTACTGTGCTCTGTTCTCGTGGGTGAAGTCCGGAAACGTCGGTGTGCCAATGTATGATGCCATGGATGGCTGGCACATCGGTGAGCGTTGGAAGAGAGGCCTCCTAGGCGAGTCTCCTCTTACGCCTCTTGGTGGGCTGGTACCTGCTGGGTACCATGGCCCGCGTATCCAGGTGCTGTTCCTCGGGGCTGGTCGTGCGTCAAGCTCACCCGTGAATTGAGTCGGGGGTCTGTAGCGCAGAGCCACGGAGGTAGAGCCTGGGCTGTACTGGACCTCCTGGTCCTGTGGAGTACTGTGCTGCTGTCGGGCTTGACTCTCCTCCTCTCCCTCTTCTTCTTCCTCTGGCAGGTCCTCTAGATCCTGTAGTCGTCTATTTAGCCTCTCCGCGGTGTAGACCGTTTCTTCCTTGTAGCTGGGTCTCACTTGGACCGGTCGGGGAAGGGGTTCGGAGGGGGGTATAGGCTCTCTCTGGTGGTCGGGCTCAGGGTCGCTTGATCGGGTAGGGGAGGGTGCCCTTGACCCTTGTCTTGACGAGGCCCTGGAACCCCGTGCGGAGGGAGGGGGTGTTGCCCTGGTGATCAGCTGCTCCATTATCTGCGCTTGTAATCGGTCGTGCTCGGCTTCGCGCTTGGTGAGAGCGAGGTCGCGCTCTGCTTCTCTTTGGGCACCGGCAGCGGCGCGCTGGGCTTCGGCGGCGGCGCGCTGGGCTTCGGCCCGGTCCCTTACCATATTCTCTTCCGTCTGAAGGCGTCTAATCTCTAGACGTATACGATCTTCGTCGCTCCGTTGCTGCGCTTGAAGGCGTTCTCTTTCCATGGAAGAATGTTCGCGCTCACTAAGCGTCTGTGCTTGGAGTCGATCGCGCTCTGTTGAGGCTGCTAGGCTGGCGAGGAATGCCTGTGCCAGCATCTTGTCCGCCTCGCTGGGGGAAGACGCTGGTTGAGGTGATCCGCTCCTGGCAGTACTCGTTGGAGATCTGTTCTCCTGTGGCGAGTCCTGGAGATCCATCTCCGGGGTGCTCTCCTCTTCTTGTAGCGGGTAGAGTTCCATCCCTGGAGGGCTGTCTTTATCCTGGAGCTCTCCGGGGACTACTTCTTTGGTCTTGGCGGGGGGTAAAGTCATGTCGGGTCCCTCCTGGTCCCTACCGTGAGCTTGGTCAGTTACGTTAGAACCCACTAGGGCCTCTATTGGCGGGGTAGCCTGGTCGATAGGGTCGGACATAATTTTACTATCTACTTTTTCCGCGTTTACCGTCTGTAGAAAGCTAGGTAGTATATTGGCAACGTAATCCTCTAAGTACTGAGGTGTCTGCCGTCTACGCTGCGGGCGATCTACTTTAGGAGAACCGTTTTGTGGAGTGTTCATCATAGGCCATGTCAATATTAATACCACTATATTAATATTACGCTAGTTACCCTCCGGCTCGAAGGACCAATTGTAACTGAGGGGTACAATTCCCTGACTGTATTGATAAGTATGGTATCATTAAACCACTACCGCTTTATGTACTTTAATTACTGGCCATACAGTACATGATATATAAATATGATGAACACTTCCCACAATGAATCGGTTCCACACAAAGGTGTAATCAAGTATTTATTGCAGCAAAAGGTACATAATATACTTCTCTGTATTTTACTTTGGATGCGCTTATAAGGCAAAGGAATGTGCGTAGGCAAATCAATAACGAATGTCCATTCTCTGGTTACGCAGGAGGTAATTATACAACCTGAATCTTAGGGAATTATATCTATGGTACACTAGTAATATATAGCGGGAGATACTGGAAGGGTCCCCCCGGTTGTAAGCCAGCAGGGGTAGAGGATCTGTCGGTAGTAGAGAGTCTGGTCAACGATGACTAAGGAGACTCCAAGTACAGGAGAAGGTGCAATAGTCTCTTGATCCACAGACGAATACAGCTGTTCTCCGTAGACTGTAGCTCCACAGTGAAGAAAGCTAGCCGGCCTCAGGCTCTCTGAGGCGCAGACTCGACCTGGCTCCTCACAGGGTAAATCCCACACGTGTAGGCGTCGGCGATTCTCCGCTCCATAAATCACAGGACCAAAACAAATATAATCCAGCCGCAAAGGGCTATGTAGTCGTCGGGTAGATTAATCCAGTGTACATGTCCACACGGTTCTCGTCTAGGTCTCCTCGGGTGAAAGCGCCATGAAAGCAGCCCAGCCTGGATAAGCACTCTAGCTGATACGAGGAAGCGTTGGTGATGCTGGTCACTGTAGAACTTTAGCCGCACGATACACTATACACAAATAGACTATTACTGACTTAATAGAAATATGTCGCACTCGACGGTATAGCGCCAAACTCTGACAATTCAGTTATTAATTCGCACGCGGTCTCAATGCTCTATTTTGGGGCCAAACAGGCCATACTTCACCGCACGGAGTATCGTGGGTGAGGCTTCAACTTATTGGGTAACTCTACTTCTGTATTCACCTGCGCCATATTTATATGCACGGCGAACAATCTAGTGCCAACCTCATTTCTGTCTCGTATCCCTGGGCAAGGCCGGGCATGTACAGACATGTCTTGACGGTGGCTTTGAACCTGACTCTGGAGGCACGGCCCCGGCGCCTGTGGACCGCTGTCCAATAGGAGAATGAAATACCATGGTCTGCACTAGGCTAAAGGGATATTCCGTGTATATGTACAAGGAATATACAAGGGATATCAAACGATATACAAATACTATGCAATATATATCAATCAATAAATATATATATTTGGTTTAATCTGATCCTTTGTAACACATTGGGTTTATCTTATCGGGAAGGAAACCCTTGCGAGCACGGGGAGAATATGCAAACTCGACACAGAAAGGCCTGGGAGATACCCCACCTGGGTACCTGGCAACGCGGAAACCTGGTCCCCAAGCGGGAGTCGAACCCTGGACCTTCTTGCTGTGAGGCGACAGTGTTAGCCACTAGACCACCGTGCCACAAATACATCTCCCAGAGCTTTAAACTAGGCTAGTGGTCTGTATTCGCTTCCATTTGTGCTAAGCTAGGCTAACTTGCAGCTGGATAGCTTTCTACTGAACGCACAGACAAAAAGGCACTCCTATTTTTTAGGGGTCACAGAGGGTCACAGGGGTCATCAAAAAGGTGGAGGACCATTGCTCCAAAATGTCAACATTTTGCAAGCAAATTATGACAATAAAATAGACAATATATGAAATATTTCATAGTGCATTTTTGTTCATGAAATAATTTCATGCTGATTATATTGTAAGAGTAGGCCTACTGTACACTGTCATAGGAAGCCTTAAGGTTCAAGGCCCCCATTTCAAGATCAAATAAAACAAGATCAAAGAACATAAACTGAAACATGCCTCTCTGATTCCCAAATTCGCTCTCTCTGAGACGTAAATGTGTAACTGCTCTCAGAAAATGCTCTTGTGGTAACCTTGACTTCATAATTTCATGATTTCATAATCAAAAATGTTAGATTAACCCAGGAAACTGAAAGTATCTGTAGTGATGGTAAATAGAACAGTTGGCGAGGGAGCCATTCCAACCCCCCCAGGAAACCAAACACCTAGACATGTGACAGTTGAGCACAGCAAGAAGAGACCAAAAGCGGAAATGCCTCTGTGAGACCAGAGTAATGACAAAGTGTCAGTTGGTAGACAGGGTTTTGGGATGGCTCTTGTGAATTGAATAGTATTAACCTAAGAAGCACTGACTATACTGGGTTAATGTTTTCAACACAAGCACTATTAAGGCTGAAGTCATCAGACCTCATCATGTTGAAAATCACCAGGCGACACCACTAATGACGACATTGTTTACTCAGTCACACACCACAGAAAAACGGTGACTCAGTATAGCAGTAAAGACAGATTAGAGGTCACAGGAAACATAATTGCATTATATTAGTTTAGAATGAAAAACAATATTGGAATAATAACAAGATTATAGTAACAAATTAGAAAATAACTTACAAAGAAGAATACCATTTTAGGAATGTCAAAACTGGAAGTAATAAAGCCATTTCCTTCAAATCACAGTTATATTATAAAGATTCAGTCTGGTAAATAAAGGTTGGTGCTGCTCCTATGATGTTTGATATCAGCCTAGAAGCAATGACTGTACTGGGGTGATATTAGAGATCTATAGGTCATTGCATGAACCATATGTGTGGGAAAGTCAAAATGGTGCATGGAGGAATGTTGAAGTGGTTGCAGAGGAGACAGGCCTCTGTCAATAAGAAGCCACGGCCCAAAAACATTTACTACAAGCGTTGCAAGGGGAAGGCTAAGAGAGTTATTAAGGACTCGAGCCACCCGACCAACTGCCTCTTTGAACTGCTGCCGTCAGGCAAGCGATGCAGGAGTCTCAAGGCGAGCACAGAAAGACTCAGAAGTAGCTTCTATCCCCAGGCCATCAGGCTGCTAAACGAACAATGAATGAACACTACACAACAACAACCACCAAACACACATAGCACACACATCCACACGCACACACTCACTTTAAACAAACACACTGTAGCACCCACTCCACACACTTTATAGCACACACCCACTTTAAACAAACACACTGTAGCACCCACTCCCCACACTTTATATTTATGGATGAAGGATTGCACTACAACTCGTACACCTTACTGTAAATTGTACCTAAAATTGTACCTCATCCCATTTCTGCTTTGCACTAGATAGTACTGTACATTAGTACACTGCATAGTATTGTGTATTGTATATTATATGGTAACTCAGAACATTGTACATATGTCTATACCGAACACTGTGACCTCATTTTCTTCTTCTCATTTTCTTCTTCTAAATTCATGCTATATTATGTTATTATGTTATTTGATACTATCTTGTCTAGCACAATCTCTGGAGCGTAACAGTAAGAAGCATTTTGTATGAAAGTATTCTGTACTTCTGTATGACAACTATTAAAGAACTTGAACTTGAACTTGAAAAGGAGGGGGCCACCGACACCGGCCTCCACAAGGACATGTGGGGGCAGAGCAGCCCCAACAAGAAGATACATGTGATTGGTTGAACCAGTTGAAAGATAGGAAGGTCATATTGGGCCTATAAGTATTGGAGCAGTGCAGTTAGTTGGGAGGCCAGCCCACCGACCCGTCCCCAGGGGGGTCCGGCTGAGCCTCCATCGAGCCACCAGAGAATGTGCTGTTATACATGTGAGTAGAATCCAGTGTTGGGAAAGTTACTCATTATTGTTGGTTAGAGTAACATGTACAGATTCCTACCTTAAGACCGGGTTGTGCCCATATGTATGGCTTAGTACATTCTTATTTCATTAACATAACATGACTAAATGTACATTATTGTCTTTGATGTAAAAAGCCAACGAGGGCTATTGTGATTTAACCTCATCAAATCCTTTTGTACAACTCATGTATTGTGCTTGAAGTGTCCTGTATGTAACCAATGCATTATTCCATCTCGGCCCACGCTGCAATTAAATGAATATTGGACCATAGCTACCGGTTGTCTGGCTGTATACAACTTATTCTCTACTGGCTAAATTTGGGAGCCCAGATGAGGACCATTGTTTCTATCACACTGTGATCTTTTCCTTCCTCTAGTTAACAACCTCACTGTGCTGTAATTAATAGATATTCATATAGGAATATACTACAGTTGGTGCCATTTTTAAGACCCGTTCTGATTTGTTCACATAATGAGCATGCAGAAAAAGAACCGGGAAGTTGGAAATTTGCAGTACAGAGTGAGAGGCTGTCTGGAGGATGAGAGAGACGTGGGGTGAATAGGAATATTGATGGTCGTGTATAGCCACAGTAGGACCCAGGGTGGATATGTGTATTGTTTGCTTACGGGACTGGTGGGTGATGTTATATTTAGGATGTCCAAAAAACCTGCTTATTTTGAGTTTTATTACAGTGAATGCGAGCAGCGTGTTGGTGCAATGTCATTGTGAGCAGGGGGGTGAAACTTGCGAATTTTTTTTGTTGATTATATAAGAGCGGCAGCCGACGAAGAGTTATTAGTCATATTTTAGGGACAGGCTAGGGCTGATGGTTAGGGGCGCATTTTGGAAAAGAGTGATGAGGAATCTCTAGTTAGGAGGCGACGTGCAAGAGCAGGCCTAAGTAAGGGAAAGTATACAAATCTGTATGTCTGTCTGGTGAAAGCAAGGGTTTAGTTTAGGTAAAATATTTGAGGAAGATGGCATCGGGTGGTAGAAAATGGAAAGTCACAGATATGCGGGAAGGAGAGACTGTGAGGTGGCTAAGTGGTTAAGGCGGGGTAGTCAGACATATCAGACATAAAAGAAGGTAGTGTAGAGTTAGAGAGAAGGAGTGATGAGTGTGTGAGAGTGGGAATTCTATACCCTGTTAGTGGGTCGAAAATTGGTATTATTAAGTATATGACTGGGCTCGCCGCTCGGAGGTACTGTGTATGACGCAGGAGGTTAGGAAAAAATGGGGTATTTAGGAATAGGACACCAGAGGATGTTCAGTGATAAATTTTTAGATGGAAACAAGAATCCAAGGTTAATAGCGTTGCGCCATGTAATCGATGTCTCGTACAGGGGGTCGGTTTTGTTTGTAATTATGTATTTGTGTATTTGTGTATTTGTGTAAAATGTATGTGATCAGTAGCAAGCTTGACGAAGGTTGTTATGTTGTGACGTGGATCGGATCAATACTAGTCTGGAGCGAATCGTATTGGAGGTTGAGGCTGACTAGTTTAGCTCGGTGGAGGAGATGCGGTATTCTAGAGATGTTAGAGCGACGATGTGAAAAAATTTACGAAACGCTGTGAGAGAAATTGTTGTTAGAAAGCGAGTCGTGGCGTTCGTTGAGGTGATTGGTGTCATTTTAGTGGTTAAATATGATGCGGTAACAATTGTGTACGAGAGTATCGTGAATGACAGAAGTCGCATGATGATGACGTCATGGTATTGAATGGAGAGTGTGTAACGTTCGCGGCGCGCGGGGCCAGGCAGAGAGAAGGGTAGGAGGAATGATTAATGTTGATCTGTGTAACGGCGTTGATATATGAGAATGTTTTTAAATTCTTTTACAATAGTTTGTTCTTTTAAAGTGGGTATTTAGACAGGTGTAAATTGTTTATTGTTAGATTGGTACTGGGCGGAGTGAATGAATGTACGGATCTTGAACGTGGCATAACTTGGGGCTTCCGGGATCGCATGGAACCTCGCATGGAAGCTGGCTAGGCTAGTTAGCTTGCGTGCTGTTGTTGTGTGGCGTTTGCGAGCGACATATGTTACGTTTCGAGTTTTGAGAATGATGTTTGGGGAGGGGTAGAGAACGTGGCATGTTGTGAATGTCGTGGCAGGTTATGAATGTCATGGCAGTGTGTAGTTATGCTTTGCCGGAATACATCGTCCGGGGAGCAACGTTGGCCACTGCGCATGCGCGATACAACATGGATCAATGCATTCGTGATTCGTAATTCGCTCAGGGGACAGAAATAACGGGTGAGAGGATATTCTATATTATGTATTATGGTTATATTTGTATATTGTGCATTGTATTTATGTGTACGCAGGGGTAGAGATAGGTGACTTATCAGTGGTTGGTTTAAGGGAGGAAGTTGAGAATAGGTTGCGGACGTTGTCAGAGTGTGGATGATTTAATATACATGCCCATAATTAAGCTGGGATTCATAAAACCGGCAGAACTGGGTAGGTTGTGTTATTGTCTTTGATACATAGGGGTATATTTTTAACCAGGGGGGAATGAGAGTTAATAGATTAAAAATAGTACAGTGGAAAACATGGAATTGTTCACCCGTTTTAAATACATCATAACTTTTATTGCATACATGATACACAGATAAACGGTAGTTTGGGAGAAATAATTGAAATGGGAAAAATGTTCTACAAAGTAGAATGCAGTAGGATTGGTTTGTCACGTGTGTATGGTAGGAGGAAGAAGGAGAACTAACCACTATAATGTTTTATGAGATGAGTTGATGGACGTTGCCGGTAATAGGTTAAAATTTCACAAAACTAACCTTATCAGTGGCTATTTATTGAGAAGGGAAATACTGTGTGCACTGCACAAAACAAGTGTGTACATGTGTGATGTTGTAGATTATGGGAGATAGTCATTGGGGAGAAAATCAATTGGGGTTTATACTGCAAAAACATTGCAGTGAGTCTATATCAGTAGGGAATGATTTCGTTTGCCTGTGACCAAGTTAGACACACAATTTAACTACTCTGGGTCAATGTATCATTTAAAAGTGGGAACAAAATATATACATTAAGTCTGTGGGATATGCTTAGGTGGTAATTTTATTACTTGAATGATGTTGTGTTAAAATAGGTAATTGTTTTAATCTGTGTGACATGTACAATTGTGTGCTTGGAAAATGTAGCTTGAAAAAATGCTTGTATAGGATATACATTGATGTTAAGATGTCAGATTTTGGTACACTGTTGGAATAATGTTGCTGCAAATCTTTAGATGTAGGCTTGTTGATATATGTATTTTGTTGCATTGCTATGTTGAAATACTGTTAGAATGTTATATCTTTATTGATTGCAGAATCCTTGGGTCACAGTGGGATAATAGTGACAGGGGGTTTGTTTAGTAGCTGTTTTGATGTAAGATTGTGTTTTAGCAGTTATTATAAATGATTTGTGTGTGTAATGACTAACCTTTTGTTGAATTTCAGGAGGGTCAATGGGTGGTAAAGCAATTTAGGGAAGGTCACGGAAACTCATAAAGAGTGACCCGGGCTATCTTTACTAAGCAGTAAACGGCCCAAGGGGGGCCAAGCAGGGAGTGAGACTGGACGCAACAGGAGAGAGGTCACAGAGGTGAAGATAGGAGTGTACAGTTGTACAGCTGCAAACAGGGAGACGGAATGGAGCTAGGCAGTTAGGAGCAGGGGAAGTAGAGGTCAGAGGTGAAGATGCAGAAGACAGTTGTAAAGTGATGACAGTTATTTTTACAACAGGGGAGAGGTTGAGACAGGAAGCGGCTAATTTAAGAAGAGGGTAGGAGACTGTTGAATAGGAGCCAAATCAGATGAGGTTATTTACATTTGATTAGGGCGGCCTGTTTGATTGAAGGAATAACCTGGAGTTATCACCAGTTCTAGCAGGCTGGGGTGTCTCCAGGTTGAAGAAGAGGTTCTGCTAGACCTTTTTGAGTGCAGAAGATTAAGGAGAGATGGTATTAGCCTGATAATGAGTGTAGCCTGATGGGAGAGCAGAAGAGGGAGGAACAAACTAAACCATTGTCGGTCTGTGGTTGATTAATGAGTTGTATGAGAGAAAGCGTTTGGAAGTGTTTGTTTAGTTTCAAATGATCAGTGTGAACGGTAGATGATTGTGTGCCAGGTGGTATGCAAGTGTGGGAGCAGCGTGAAAGTATATGTTTATAATATGAAGGATGGAGATGATCTGTGTGGCTGAGAATGAGAGAGAGTGTTGGTTATTGTGGTGGTTGATTGGTTTTTGCTTTTATTTCTTTTCTAACTCTAAATGTTCAGGATCGAATGAATGTGACTATGAGAAGTTGGATGGAAGCGTTTGATTAGGTCATATTCAAGGTTTAAGGTTTTATTTTGGTACAGATACTACTTTTATTTAAATTTAATTTTTGTATATATGAGTGAGCGTGAATGTACATTTGTAGGTTTATTTTCTAAGTGTTTTGATCTGTAGTTGTGTGGACTCAAAGCGGTTTGAATAGGAACCTGTAGGGGTGATTGTGCAGTCTTGAGAGGTGTCAAAGTCACTGACATGTGTGAAGGGGACGGTTGGGTGATGAGATGTTGAATGGATGGTTTTGGAAAACCTGGTTGCTATTTTATTTCATTGATTTACTGTTTTAGGTATGAATGGTAATTTTTTATGTAAAAATTGCAAGATATGTAATATTTGGTTAATTGTTTGGTTTTTGTTTTTTCCCAAACTGTGTTACATGATTTGGCGGGAGAGGACTGTTGATGGCTGGGATACATTGGAACAGATGAAGGCTGGGATGCATTGGATCAAATCAATGACAGTTAAGTAGTGCCACCACGATTTGCATATGGAATTAATGGCTTCCCTTATTGAGTATGTTGACATATTGTGTAAAAAGTTTGCTCTGTGCTTGTGTCTTCCACAGCTCAGAAAAAGGGAGGGGGAAGGCAGATCGACGATGGGGGACACATGAATACATTTCATTAGAAGCAGTGACGTAGGATTTAATTTTTCCCTGTTACGCTGCAGTCCAATGAAGGTGAGAGAATTCTTGTACACAGAGACCCCTGCCTGTACAAACCCCATGCGGGTGGGGCCAGGTTGTAAAAACTGAACAGATGTGGTTTGGAGGAACTTCCACGCTATAATCATCTGACGACGGGTTGTCATGAGATAGATAGATGACTAGACCTGGGATGACCTGGCCTGGGGGGGCGGAGCCAGTCTGAAGGCTGAGCGGAAATTGTGTGAACAAGGTTCTCTGGGGAGTTGTGGAGTTGTGGTTGGACTGCAGGGGACAGGGACGAGACTGGGTAGATACTGATGGGCTTTGTCTTGTGCACATTGATTTGGTAGGGCGCAAGCAAAGAGCGGATAAATAACACAACGCAGGGTCAGATAAAGATGCATTCACATAAGTGAGGAGATGGCCAGAGTGAGGAGAATGGGTGAAAGAAAATTTTCGTTGAAATTCTGCTTTCCTCTGCCAAAACTGAGCTGGGGACACAAGAGGTGATAAGATTATGACCATTATGTGTGTCATAAAAGGGGGGAGGATAGGTGGGAAGCAATTAATTAAATATGCAGACGTGATTGTACTATCTTAAAGAAAAAATTAGCAGGAAGAAGGGATTATTTCAGAGAATGAATGTAAAATGGAAAATTGTGATACTAATGGATCTTGTCCTCCCCAGATCATGTAAACGGATACTGTAATTTTAAAGAAAATGTGATTGATTAGACTTTAGATGTGTAATGTTTGGATTAAATTGTTTTGATTGTTTTTAGCATATTCAACGTGCCCAGAGGACGAGGCCTGATGAAAGAGTGGTAAACACTGTTTCGTTTAAGGCAGAGTAGGTTAATTGGGGTTCTGGATGAATGGGTCATTTGGATTCCCCGGGAGGGGGCCATAGTCAGGGGAAATGTGGGAAAGAAAAGAAGAAGACAAGAAGGCCAAAATTGATGAGATATACCAAAGAAGAATGGAACAAATTGAGAAGAAAAATTGTGAAAAATTCAAAATTTATGATTTTTGTAATTATGTTAAATTTTATGGCTAGTATGTATAGAAATTAAGTCAAGATAATTGTAATATGACATTAGTAAAATGTCAAAGGGAGGAATGTGGTAACCTTGACTTCATAATTTCATGATTTCATAATCAAAAATGTTAGATTAACCCAGGAAACTGAAAGTATCTGTAGTGATGGTAAATAGAACAGTTGGCGAGGGAGCCATTCCAACCCCCCCAGGAAACCAAACACCTAGACATGTGACAGTTGAGCACAGCAAGAAGAGACCAAAAGCGGAAATGCCTCTGTGAGACCAGAGTAATGACAAAGTGTCAGTTGGTAGACAGGGTTTTGGGATGGCTCTTGTGAATTGAATAGTATTAACCTAAGAAGCACTGACTATACTGGGTTAATGTTTTCAACACAAGCACTATTAAGGCTGAAGTCATCAGACCTCATCATGTTGAAAATCACCAGGCGACACCTCTAATGACGACATTGTTTACTCAGTCACACACCACAGAAAAACGGTGACTCAGTATAGCAGTAAAGACAGCTGCGCTAACCAAGATTAGAGGTCACAGGAAACATAATTGCATTATATTAGTTTAGAATGAAAAACAATATTGGAATAATAACAAGATTATAGTAACAAATTAGAAAATAACTTACAAAGAAGAATACCATTTTAGGAATGTCAAAACTGGAAGTAATAAAGCCATTTCCTTCAAATCACAGTTATATTATAAAGATTCAGTCTGGTAAATAAAGGTTGGTGCTGCTCCTATGATGTTTGATATCAGCCTAGAAGCAATGACTGTACTGGGGTGATATTAGAGATCTATAGGTCATTGCATGAACCATATGTGTGGGAAAGTCAAAATGGTGCATGGAGGAATGTTGAAGTGGTTGCAGAGGAGACAGGCCTCTGTCAATAAGAAGCCACGGCCCAAAAAGGAGGGGGCCACCGACACCGGCCTCCACAAGGACATGTGGGGGCAGAGCAGCCCCAACAAGAAGATACATGTGATTGGTTGAACCAGTTGAAAGATAGGAAGGTCATATTGGGCCTATAAGTATTGGAGCAGTGCAGTTAGTTGGGAGGCCAGCCCACCGACCCGTCCCCAGGGGGGTCCGGCTGAGCCTCCATCGAGCCACCAGAGAATGTGCTGTTATACATGTGAGTAGAATCCAGTGTTGGGAAAGTTACTCATTATTGTTGGTTAGAGTAACATGTACAGATTCCTACCTTAAGACCGGGTTGTGCCCATATGTATGGCTTAGTACATTCTTATTTCATTAACATAACATGACTAAATGTACATTATTGTCTTTGATGTAAAAAGCCAACGAGGGCTATTGTGATTTAACCTCATCAAATCCTTTTGTACAACTCATGTATTGTGCTTGAAGTGTCCTGTATGTAACCAATGCATTATTCCATCTCGGCCCACGCTGCAATTAAATGAATATTGGACCATAGCTACCGGTTGTCTGGCTGTATACAACTTATTCTCTACTGGCTAAATTTGGGAGCCCAGATGAGGACCATTGTTTCTATCACACTGTGATCTTTTCCTTCCTCTAGTTAACAACCTCACTGTGCTGTAATTAATAGATATTCATATAGGAATATACTACACTCTCTCTCTCTCTCTCTCTCAAACACGCGTACACACACACACACACACACTAGGCTAAACCAGTGATTCTCAAACTGTAAGCAAATGGGGAGAGCACACTAGAGACATTTTCCTCTTAATTTTTCAGCACTTAAATCTTGTCATATACCAAATGAAACAGCAAATTACGAGGTTTCTGGAGATATGATGCATTATATTCGACCTCACCCAGAATCACAATAGGAAGCCAATGAAAATAATGTTTTAGGTACATTTGCACACAATGGTATGTTCAAATACAACGCAAAACTACATTTAGAGGTGGTGTGCATTTATACAAAGTCATGGAGCAAATATAGGTATATCTTAACAATGAATATGAAATAGACAGCTACGAATGCTCTGTGGCATATACTGTAGATATTGAATAGATGATGTTTAGAAACAGTCTCATTTTTGTAAATGTCAAAATTGCCACTGTTGAGACCAAACGCACTTGCATGTCTCCACACCATTTTCATCAACTGTCAAACTGACGCGAGTAAAGAGAGTGACTCCATTCACGTCCTTCAATTTATTTTGTTTGCATTTGCGCTGCCTCTAAATTTCGCTTTGCATTATATTTGAACATGAAGGGTGGGAAGCTAGTCACTGTGCCAAACTCACCAAGACTCCACTCACCTAGACCTTGGAGATTTCCATTATTTGGTTTATGTCAGGGCCAGGGCAAGGTTTCTTCTACAAGGTGAAAGACTTTGTCAGGGAACATCTTTCTGTGTTGGTGATTATGCCTTTTCAGGTCTTTTTGCCTCGTCAATCCAGGGCAGACGCGTGAACACTTAAGGTAACTAACTTGCGTTCAGCGTTTCGTTCAGCGTTTCTCTGATTGGCCACAACGCCCACGTGACCGCGCGCTAGCACGCCCCCTTATCCATGCCTGCCGCTCTGTGTGTTGCAGCGCGCGGCAGAGCAGCAGAGGTCCCTGTGTGTTCTCGCCTTCCTCAATTTATACGCATGGAAGTATTGACTATGCCGTAACGAATCATTAAAAAAATATACCGTTAACTGGAATATGTTGTGCCTTTACACATATGTTGGATTATGTAATTGGTTTGTCATGACAAACAAATAATAAAATCGCGATTTACCCGGTGGCTACAACAACACACAGTGACTGCATGTAGTCACTGTGTGTTGTTGTAGCCACCTCCTCAGAGGCAGGAATATTAAGCTCCCCCTTAAGCTCCAGGAGAGAGGAGAGAGGCTGAAAACCCGCAGTTCTTGCCCGACTGATGGGAGCCGAATCCCGGATCCGATTTGTCTGATGAATACCCCCAAAACATGGAGGTCCCGAATGCATGGAAGTATTGATTGCGCCGTAACGAATCATTAAAAAAATATACCGTTAACTGGAATATGTTGTGCCTTTACACATATGTTGGATTATGTAATTGGTTTGTCATGACAAACAAATAAAAAAATCGCGATTTACCCGGTGGCTACAACAACACACAGTGACTGCATGTAGCCACTGTGTGTTGTTGTAGCCACCTCATCAGAGGCAGGAATACTAAGCTCCCCCTTAAGCTCCAGGAGAGACGAGAGAGGCTGAAAACCCGCAGTTCTTGCCCGACTGATGTGTTGTTGACTGTGTTGTTGTAGCCACCGGGTAAATTGCGATTTTTTTTATTTGTTTGTCATGACAAACCAATTACATAATCCAACATATGTGTAAAGGCACAACATATTCCAGTTATATACTCATACTGGCATCGTGTCCCGCTCTTAAGCCATACCGAGATTTACCTCATCTCATGAACCTACTGTACTCCATCAACGAATAAAAAACAAATACACCCAGCACCTGCCAGGCCCCGCCCTAGTGACGTACTATATAGTACTAGGCGTGGTCACCACTCACTCTTCCTCTATTTTCGTTTCCATCATAGCGGATGCGTGCACCCTATGCAACTAGTTGACATGAAAAGTTTAGAGAAATTGCGTAATATTGAGTGCTTACCGGAGATTTGCTTACCCCTGGAATCTTCGGGGCATGTTCCAACGACACGTCGGGTCTATTCTGATGTGTCCTCGTCTTGTGGCAGCAGATCCAGGGACAGCGTGCGAGGTTTGGCTATCGAGCCGGCTCGTACACAGGTAGGCCCTGTGTCATCAGGCATTGATGCTAGTGTTAGTAATGCTGGTTGTTTTGTTACACAACCGAGTTGTGTGTCGGCGCCAGGGGCGGGATGTTTTGGTGAACGTTCCCCTGAAGTGGACGGTTTCCAAGCGATCCTGGAGCGCGCTGCTAACACTAATGCTAACGCTAATGCTAACGCTAATGCTAACGCTAATGCTGAAATGCTGGGTCACTGTTCTAATGTTCCCCGCCGTGGGATGTTGCCGCTTTTCCCTCCTCTTAACCGGTTCATTGATGAAGGTCAGTCGGTAGCTAATGTGGGGGGTTTTGCTGAGTCCTATTTACCCTTTTTACGGGTAAATGGGTTTACAACAGGGTGCAGGGCGGGTGTGCCGTGGCTAAGTAGCCAGGTAGCATCGATCCTGTACCCCGGCGGGGTTGGACGGTGTCCCACCCGGAAGCCGATGCTTGAGAGCGAGTCGGCCCGGCGGGTGGCAGTATGGACTGATGAGAGCTATACTGCTGCAGGATGGAATTTAGCAGCGGCCAGTGTTGTGGCTCAGCTGACTTTTTCTGTCCACATTAGCGTCGGGTAGTGGGGCTACAGGACCAGCCGACGCTGAAAACATTTAGCATGTTTTTGGTGTTATAGAGATCTTGACTCAGTCGCAAGCTATAACTGCGGGGAGGATTAGGATGCTATCAACGCTTGTTAATAGGCATTTCTGGTTGGAGCAATCTCCTCTTGGGGAAGATGAAAGGTTTTCTTTCCTCACTGCTCCTTTTTCCACAGAGGGACTCTTTGGTCGTTCTGCGGAGACGCAGGCGGTTGTTGATCTGGGTCCCACACCGCCTCACGCTATGCAGCCAGAGGTTGGAGCACGGCCTCGTCAGCGACTGTGGCGAGGCCCTCGACAGGCGGCCATGTTTCCCCCGTCAGTGGTACCCTGGGGGGAGAGTCAACAGGGGTCCACAAGGCCGACAGCCTTGGCGGCCGAGGGATCGGCCATGTTGGATGTACTCGGCTTGGAAGATACAAGCCGTCGTCATTCTGCCACGAACAGCCCGCTCCCCGATCACTCCTCTCCCCGTCACCAACGGAAGAGGGGCTCTGATCGTTTTCCTTTGGCTGCGGGCCGCGAACCTTCTTTGAAGCGCATGCGGCCCCACGTTTCGCTTCTCATGGGGACAGGGGCTGACACCCAGTTGATGGCTGAGCCTGGGTCTGTCCGTGAGAATGTTGTGCTGTCACGTGGCTCCCACGCCACACGTTGTGTGATTGGTGAGCCTGGTGTTACGGCTGCCACTATTTACAGTGGTCAGCAGGGGGACTCGAGGCCTCTTCGTTTGAATGCTCAGCACGGGTTACCCCGACCTCGCCTTCGCCAGGCTGATGCCTCCCACTCCCGCGAGATCGGCAGTGGTCTGCAAAGAAGAGGCGCGCGTAATTTGGGTGGTAGCAATATCACTGCAGGGCTACGGTGTGTAGGAACCCATGGGGTCCTCACGCCTTGCATGTCTAGCTGTAGAACAACTCCTCAGCATGCGCTAGAGGGGTGTTCAGTGGGGGAGCATGTGTCAACCAGTTTGATGGCAGCTTCTCCCGTATCAAACCGGCCCTTTCTGTCGGGGTCCCCCCTTGGGTGCGACCGCCCTGTCCGCTTTGGCGGATTCAGAGGCTACGCACAGCGGGAGGGACCGGGCCACCTATCTACTGTTCCTTGCGGCCCAGCGTCAGTTGACGGCGGGTGCGCTCTGGGATTATTATCACATATGGCGACAAGAATGCCGTTTGGTGGGGTGGATGGAGAGAACGTTGAGGCTGGGGCTTGTTTTGCAGTTCGCACAACCCCACCCTCTGTTCTCAGGTTTGGTGCAGACCCTATTATCAGGGTCAGCAGCAGTGACAGCTCTGGCCGAAGAGATCCAATCTCTGTTGGCGAAGCGGGCCGTAGTCGTGGTCCCGAGAGAGGACGCGATGTCAGGCATCTACTCCCGTTATTTTCTGGTGCCCAAAAAAACGGGGGGGGGGGGGGGTCAGACCTATACTGGATGCCTAAATATTAAAGGCAACCAACTTGTGTCTAGCCACACCCAACTTGCGTCTAGCCACATCCCCGCGGCAACGCGGCAGCAGCAGAGCTGCAGCATTATGTAGCAGTAATCCCCCCTTTTTTACCATTGACAATTAGCTCAACTGGCAGCGCTGCCTTGCTGTGGATCCTGCGGTCCGTTGGTGACAAGTTCGATTCCCTTACATTTTTTAATTTTTATTTTTTAACGTGCATTCTTTCGCCGGTTAAGTTTAGGCATGTTAACTTTAAGCATTGTTTCGGAGTTGGTTAAGGTTAAGGTTAGGCATTGTTTCGGAGTTGGTTAAGGTTAGAAGGGTTAAGTTTAGGCGCTGTTAAGGAGCTGGTTAAGGTTAGAGTTTGTCTTAGAGAATGGCAATATTCTTTCGGAGTTGGTTATGGTTAAGGTTAAGGTTAGGCATTGTTTCGGAGTTGGTTAAGGTTAGAAGGGTTAAGTTTAGGCGCTGTTAAGGAGCTGGTTAAGGTTAGAGTTTGTCTTAGAGAATGGCAATAGACAGCCTATTTCCGCGCTGCAGCTCTCTCGCGCTGCCGCGGTCACATGGGCGTAGTGGCCAATCAGAGAAACGCTAAACACAAGTTGGTTGCCGAAAATATACACGCATACTGGATCTGTCCGCGTTCAATCGTCTGATTGTGGCGAGACCATTCAGAATGTTGACCGTCAAACATCTGCTACTTGCTGTCAGAGTGGGAGACTGGTTCACCTCCATAGACCTGAAGGATGCGTATTTTCACATCCCGATTTTCCCTCCTCACAGGAAGTTCCTACGGTTCCTGTTCAGGGCGTAGCGTACGAATACCAGAGGTTGCCGTTCGGCTATTCTCTGGCTCCCCGCACATTCACCAAGTGCGTAGAGACTGCGCTGGAGCCTCTACGTTGTCAGGGAATACAAATTCTATTCTATCTCGACGACATTCTGCTCCTCAGCCGGTCGGAGGAGGTCGCCAGGTCTCATACCAGGCTGGTGGTGTAATTCCTCACCAAGCTGGGTTTTGCTGTGAACTGGAAGCATAGTACGCCTCTTCCCAGTCAACAGGTGGAGTACTTGGGCTTGACATTGAGGTCAAGGCCCATGATTGTAACCCTCTCGGAGCAACAGAGGGTGTCTATCCTCCACGCGCTCGGGGGTTTCCGTCCTGGGAAGACGGTTGCGGCGCTGCAAGTGATGCGCCTGCTCCGTATGATGGCATCTGCTCACGCGGTGGTCCCTCTTGGCCTCCTCTTCATGAGGAGGATACAGAGGTGGTTCTCCAGTATGAGAATAGACTCGGTGAGGGACAAACGGAAATGGTTGACGGTTCCTTTGTCGATATGGGGGGATCTCGCCCATTGGAGGAGGCCTGGTATCCTCACCAATGGGGTCCCCATGGGCAGCAGGCGCTCACACGTCACGGTCTTCACCGACGCTTCCCTCACGGGTTGGGGAGGGACGTATCGGACCAACGCAGTGGGGGGCAGCTGGACGATCCATGCTGCCCGGTCTACCCTGCACATCAATGTGTTGGAATTGAGGGCGGTCCTCCTGGTCCTCAGACGGTTCGCCCACCTGGTGGTAGGCGAGCACGTTCTGGTCAGAACGGACAGTATGACGGCAGCGGCGTATATCAACAGGCAGGGTGGAACACGATCCATCCGCCTGCACCGGGCGGCGGTCGAACTCTGGCTATGGGCAGCTCTAAACAGGCGCGGATATGATGTCTCGGGGTGGTCCTCGTGCCGGCGAGTGGGAACTGCGCCACGATATAGTCAGGCAGATCTGGGATCGCTTCGGGGAAGCTTCAGTGAATCTCTCTCAAGCACACGGGTCGCTGTTTCAGCCCCCGGTGATATGCCAACCCCTGATGGTTTGGCTGGTGAGAGGGTAAGTCTGGAGAGGATGGACCCTTCTGTGGTTGACACCATCCGGAATGCGCATGCTCCCTCCACTGTCGCGCTTTACGCGGGTAGGTGGCGTATGTTCCAAGAGTGGTGTAAGGTGGGGGGCAGGGACCCGGTGTCCTGCCCCCTGGATGCTGTCCTTATTTACCTTCAGTCTCTCCTTGATAGACTGTTGGCCTCGACGGTGAGGGTATATGCAGCAGCTATATCCTCTTATCATGAGGGATTTGAGGGTGTTGTTTTGTTCAGCCACCCTCTTGTGAGGCGTTTCCTGCTTGGCGCTCGACGCGTTAAGCCGGTAAAACGCTCTTTGGCTCCGAGCTGGGATCTTCAATTGGTCCTTGGTCGGTTGTCCTTGGCCCCGTTTGAGCCTCTTGAGCAAGCGCTGTTGGAACAGCTGTCGTTCAAGACCGCGTTCTTGCTGGCCGTCACCTCCGCTAAACGCGTGGGTGAGCTTTGTGCTCTCTCGGTAGGGCCAGAATGCCTGTCTTTTCGTTCCGATTGCGGTGCCACTCTGTGGCCTAATCCTGCCTTCGTGCCTAAAAATATCCGGAGTTCTTTCCGCTCCAGGGATATTATGGTTCAGGCGTTTCATCCGCCTCCTCACGCTAGTGAGTTGGAGGCGGGCCTTCACCTGTCATGTCCGGTCCGGGCTTTGGAGGTTTACCTCAGCCGTACTCAGGGCCTCAGGGCTACCGATCAGCTCTTTGTCTGTTACGGTGGCTCTCGTGCTGGTAAGGCACTGTCGAAACAGCGCCTGTCCCATTGGTTGTGCGAGGGCATTGCCCTTTGCTACACGTTGGCCGGGCTGGCTCCCCCTTGGGGCGTCAGGGCGCACTCCACTCGTGGGGTGGCGGCCTCTGCCGCTCTACTGGGTGGGGCCTCGGTGGAGGACATCTGTGCTGCGGCTTCATGGTCCTCACCGGGTCCCTTCGTAAGGTTTTACCTCATGGACATGACCGGGGGTTCTGTCTCCCAGGCGGTTCTGAGGTCTGTGGCCTCTCCTGCTTCCCGTCCTTTGGTGGGGTAGCAGGAGTGTGTGGGTGTGGGCCACAATGTGTTGTGTCACATGTGGTTTCGCCTGTGCTGTGCATTCAAGATGTTCTAGTTCCCTCTTGTTCGCACTCGGGTGGAGTTGACTGCCGCCCCCTCTTCATTAGGAAGAGTGGGGTGACGGGACTCCCCTCCCCCCTGATGTGGGCTTACGGGTCCTCGGGGGGTGCATTTGTCGGCCCTCGCGTCCGCTCTACCCCATATCTCGGTATGGCTTAAGAGCGGGACGCGATGCCAGTACGAGTATATAACGATAGGTTATGTATATAACCTAGTTATATGAGTACTGGCTAAGCGTCCCGCCCTTAGCGTGCCCTGAGTTCCCTTGGGGAAACTTTTCTTTGGAAACGATTTTCCGAGGAAGAGTGAGTGGTGACCACGCCTAGTACTATTAAGTACGTCACTAGGGCGGGGCCTGGCAGGTGCTGGGTGTATTTGTTTTTTATTCGTTGATGGAGTACACTAGGTACATGAGATGAGGTAAATCTCGGTATGGCTTAAGAGCGGGACGCTTAGCCAGTACTCATATAACTAGGTTATATACATAATCGTTAACGGTATCTTTTTTTAATGATTCTTTACGGCGTAGTCAATACTTCCATGCGTATAAATTGAGGAAGGCGAGAACACACAGGGACCTCTGCCGCTCTGCCGCGCGCTGCAACACACAGAGCGGCAGGCGTGGATAAGGGGGCGTGCTAGCACGCGGTCACGTGGGCGTCGTGGCCAATCAGAGAAACGCTGAATGCAAGTTAGTTACCTTAAGTGTTCACGCGGCCCTGACAGCGGGTGGGCGTTTTAATTTAACATATCTAAGGCCGCCTATGTACACTGTATACACTAACTAACACTGCTGTGATAGTGATCTGATGATACAGCCTGGCTTAGAATTATGTTGCTATTAACACATGTTATTTAACTTATTTTTCAACACACAAACAACGCGTCATCTGTTATTTCAACACATCCTTTTGAACAGAGGAAGGACGTATAAAAACACTGGATGTTTCATTCTTGGAAATTAAATCCTATAATTACTTCCTACCTAGCCAATAGGTTTGGTTTTCTTCTCAGCAGGATATTGGTGTCATGCACCTCCAAGCCACCAGCCCCCCCCCCCCACTCTCTCTATCAAGCAGGAGTGGATCCAGGTGTGGGGGGTCAACATCCTGCCTGGTGAACCTCCTGACTACCCCGCCTGGTGAACGTCCTGCCTGGTGAACCTCCTGCCGGGTGAACCTCCTGACTACCCCGCCTGGTGAACATCCTGCCTGGTGAACCTCCTGACTACCCCGCCTGGTGAACGTCCTGCCTGGTGAACGTCCTGACTACCCCGCCTGGTGAACATCCTGCCTGGTGAACCTCCTGACTACCCCGCCTGGTGAACATCCTGCCTGGTGAACCTCCTGACTACCCCGCCTGGTGAACGTCCTGCCTGGTGAACCTCCTGACTACCCTGCCTGGTGAACGTCCTGCCTGGTGAACCTCCTGACTACCCCGCCTGGTGAACGTCCTGCCTGGTGAACCTCCTGACTACCCCGCCTGGTGAACATCCTGCCTGGTGTACCTCCTGACTACCCCGCCTGGTGAACGTCCTGCCTGGTGAACCTCCTGACTACCCCGCCTGGTGAACGTCCTGCCTGGTGAACCTCCTGACTACCCCGCCTGGTGAACGTCCTGCCTGGTGAACCTCCTGACTACCCCACCTGGTGAACGTCCTGCCTGGTGAACCTCCTGACTACCCCGCCTGGTGAACATCCTGCCTGGTGAACCTCCTGACTACCCCGCCTGGTGAACGTCCTGCCTGGTGAACCTCCTGACTACCCCGCCTGGTGAACATCCTGCCTGGTGAACCTCCTGACTACCCCGCCTGGTGAACGTCCTGCCTGGTGAATCTCCTGACTACCCCGCTTGGTGAACGTCCTGCCTGGTGAACCTCCTGACTACCCCGCCTGGTGAACATCCTGCCTGGTGAACCTCCTGCCTGGTGAACCTCCTGACTACCCCGCCTGGTGAACCTCCTGCCTGGTGAACCTCCTGCCTGGTGAACCTCCTGACTACCCCGCCTGGTGAACATCCTGCCTGGTGAACCTCCTGACTACCCCGCCTGGTGAACATCCTGCCTGGTGAACCTCCTGCCTGGTGAACCTCCTGACTACCCCGCCTGGTGAACATCCTGCCTGGTGAACCTCCTGCCTGGTGAACCTACTGACTACCCCACCTGGTGAACCTCCTGCCTGGTGAACCTCCTGACAACCCCGCCTGGTGAACCTCCTGCCTGCTCCCTTTATTTATTCCCTGGATTTTTTACTCTTTGTTTTGTATCTTTTTTTTATCTTTTTGTTCCCAGGCAATTGGACTTTAAATGTTCCTGTGGTTTTCTTTTGTTTTATTTGTATCTTTTTGACAACACTTGTTTGGACTTTTATTCCATTTCGTTTTCTTGTTTAGTTTACCCCGGTTCCTAGAATTCCCCTGTTCCATATATTTTGTATAAATAAATGTACCTGCATTTGGGTTTTACTCGAATTATTCAAATGGATGGCACCGCACTGCTAACACAAATCATTCAATTGAATGGCACCCCCTGCTAACAAATTATTACATAGACACTCGTTCTTAATCGTTTTTAGGGAGAGTGTGATAGAGGGTGAGCAAGAATTCACTTGAAGTGCTTTGTGAAGCATCATAAGCTCATTGTGTCCTGAGCAGTGAAATGCTCTTGGCTCAGTGATAATAAATTGTCTCTACATCTGGGAAAAACAGAGGCCATACTCTTTGGGTCAAATGGTAAATGGTAAATGGCTGCTTTTTTATATAGCGCTTTTGTCCAAAGCGCTTTACAATTTGTTACTCACATTTTACCCATTCATTCACACATTCACACAACGACGGCGGAGGCAACCATGCAAGGTGCCAACCTGCTCATCTGGAGCAATTAGGGGTTAAGTGTCTAGCTCAGGGACACATCGACACGCTGCCCGGGAGGAGCAGGAATCGAACCGTGTAACTGAGGGGTACAATTCCCTGACTGTATTGAAGAGTATGGTATATTAAACCACTACTAGTTATGTACTTTAATTACTGGCCATACAGTACATGAATATATATGGTGAACACCCACACAAGAATACGGCAATGACACATAAAGTACTATTTAGAGGGTATTTATTATTATCAAAGCAACGTTAGGTTACAGATTGAGAATTATGCTTGCGCTTGTATGGCGAAGAACACACGTAAAGTAAGTCAAGAGCGTAAGTCAATGAGAATAGTATGAATACTAAGATGGGTCTAAACTGACGCCACCTGTGGCATAGCAATTACATAGGGCACACTAGTACCAGCTGGAGACACTGGGGGGTTCCCTCCGGGTGTAAGGCCGGCAGGGGTAGAGGAATGTTCGGGTACAAAGTCTGGGTCAACGAGGAATAAAGAGGCTCCAGCTACGGGAGTCTGTGCATGTACTCCCTTGATCGGCAGACAAAGCAGCAGTTGTAATCCAAGTATGCTCGACAGCATGGACGACAGCCAGCCAGCCTCTTCCTAGAGGCGGGCTCGAGTGATGATCCTCACGGGGGTAAATCCCAAACGATAGTGGAATCCACGGTACTATTCTCCAGCGGCACGGTCCCAAAGCAATATAATCCAACCAGAAATGGTTCTGCAGTCGCCGACGCCGATTCTCCTGTGCACTATACTTCACATTTAACTAGGTCGAACTTGACGTTATTTCACTAAACTCTGACACTTTTACTATCCTATTTGCACATGTTCTAAGTGCTCTATTTAGATGCAAGGTTGCTCACTTCACTTGCACGTTGACTCGTGGTGAAGGCTTTACTAGTAATGAACGAAGTCCTGCTGTTTACACCTGCGCCGTATTTATACGTAAGTGACAATCTAGTGCCAACCTGGTCACTCTTTGGTCCTGAATCACTACACTGCCAAAGGCATGTTGTAACATGCCCCAAACTCGTCCACTGCACCTGTCTGAGTACGAGACTGCCTGGAGCCTGGGGGGGGGGTGTCCAATAGGAGAGCGCATATTACTCTGGTTTGTACGCAGGTAAAGGGATATTCCGTGTATATATACAAATAATATACAGGGGATATCAAACGATATACAAATATTATACAAGGGATATCAAGCAATAAATATATATATTCAGTTTAATCTGACCCTTTGTAACAGCCGCCTCCTAATTAGTCCACACCTAATTAGTTAAAGCGAAGACAGATTAATAGTCCTGTCAACTACTCAATGTCTGTTGTGGGGAGTAGGGCAATCTACAAGTCAGTGGGTCATGATCGTCATCAAGGGAGTCAGGGAGCCTTGGCAACTCTATCAGCCTCGCCACGGGTCGGGTGTAGGTCCGTCCCTGGACAATAACTTCTGCCGCTCTGACCTTTCCGTCGGCACCAGTGATCACTTTGCTTACGCGGCCGGCCGGCCACGCAGCTCGGGGTAGTGACTGGTCTATGATCATAACGATTGTGTCCACCTTTAAGTTGTCCCTGTCCTTGACCCGCTTCTGACGGGCTGGAAGGGATGGTAGGGAGCTTAGGAGGAAGCGGGCCTGAGACTGGTTGATCTGTGCTTGGCTGTGTCTCCACATCCTCCGTCTGTTCCTCTTGTTCGGTCTGTACCCCGTCTGAGGAGGGGCCGGTTCCGGCCGCACCATCAAGGAGTCGCTTGGGGTGCTGGGTTCGAGGTCAGCTACGTCGCTTGGAGCGCAGCTGAGGGGGGTGGAGTTCGGAACTCCCTCTTCTTGTGCCCACGGTTCTCTCACAGGCCTCTCGTCTAATGTCAATAGCCTCTCAATGGGCTGTACGAGAGAGTGGCCTGTGTCGCTCACCTTTGTGTGCAGGCAGCGTGTAAACGTGGGTTGACTGTCAAGTCCGTAGAGGGGGCCCTGGAGCGTCCACCCCAGTCGGGTCTGAACCGCGACTGGGCATCCTTTGGGTCCGATGTGGGCCGCCTCAATTGGGAGAATGAGGTCCGCGTGGTCGGAGCCTATGAGCAGGGTCGGTGTGGCGCCGTCGATAAGCGGTATAGGTAGTCTGCGTAGGTGCACGTACTTCGCCATCAGCTGTGGGATGAGGTAGGTGTACTGTGACAGGCCTATGTTGTGGCTGGTGAAGACGTTAGTGATACTATACTGCTTCTCGGGCTGCTCGACCGCTGCTATCGTGAAGGAGACATTTTCACCCTTTATGGTCTTCTGGTCTCTTCTAATGGTACGGATTGTCATTGTTCCTTTGGCACTCCGCAGGCCCAACTGGTCTGCGGCGGAAGCGAGGAGGAGAGTCTTTTCAGACCCATCGTCTAGGACGGCATAAGTGTCCAGGACCTTGTCCTCGTAGCTCAGGAGCACTCTGACCACTTTGATGAGCACTCGGGGGGTCCCGCTATGCTGGTCTATGTGGAGCACTCCTGTTGGTGGGTTGCCTTGGATCTTCTGTAGTGGTGCCGACTCGCGGTAGTCCGAGTAGCACCGTGACTCCCAGTGTCTGCCGTAGCAGTCAGAACACCAGGGGGCGGTCCTATGGATCTTCGGTAGTGGTGCCATCGCCTCGGCCTGATACATCACCGTGACGGGCCCACTTTGGTTTCCTGGCGGACGCTTGTTGATGTCGTGCAGGACCTCCAAGTGGGCGCCGTCGCACTTGCTGCATTTCTTCTTTAAACGGCACTCAGCTGCCATATGGCTGCACGCGCAGCGGAAGCAGCGGCGGTTGGCTTTGATCCACTGACTCACCTCGTCAGTGGTCAGCTTCTTGAAAGTGTCACATTGATACAGCCGATGTTCCTTTTCACAGTACTGGCATTCAATCTTCCACTCCCCCTTGGTCGGGGGGTTGCTGTGGTTCTCTTGCTGCGGCACTGACTCGGCCTGGTGCATAACGGTCACCGACCGGCGGTTATCATTAGATCTCCGAGGTCCATCTCTTGGGCTTGGTCCACTCCACACGAACGTATCCAGTCGTAGGCTGCTGACTTCCCTCGCGAGGAAGGCGGCCAGGTCTAGGAGGGATGGCTCGGGACCGTCGGGATCACGGTGGTCTCTCTGCCGCCGAAAGCGCTCTTGGCGGGCTGGAGGGAGCTTCTCTAGTATTCGTTCCGAATTAGAGTTCGCATATAGTTCATATCTCCCTTTCTCCTTTTGAGACCCCAGCATCCCTACCAGGGACTGTACCTTGATAGAGAGGTCATCCAATGCTCTATTGTCTTTGGCTGGGGAGAGGCGCTTGATATCTCTTATTTCTTGTATCACGTAGTCCCATATGCGTCCATAACGCTGGTCGAGGGCCACTAAAGCCGCGGAGTATGGGGTGCTTGAGTTGGAATATGCCAGCGCTATATTATGCGCTCTGGGCACCTTGAGGTGCTTGAGGAGGATGGCATATTTGTACGACTCATCAGGGACGTCGGACATCATAGTCTCCAAGCACATCCGTAATTCCGTGTACTGTGCTCTGTCCTCGTGCGTAAAGTCTGGGAACGTCGGTGTGCCAAGGTACGATACCATGGATGGCTGGCACATTGGTGAGTGTAGGGGAAGAGGCCTCCTGGGCGAGTCTCCCCGTACGTGTTGTCGTGGGTTGGTACTTGGTGGGTACCAGGGGCCGGGTACCCAGGTGTTGTTCCTCGGTGCTGACTGTACGTCAAACTCACCCGTGAGTTGGGTCGGGGGTTTGTAGTGCAGTGACTCGGGGCTGACGTCTGGGCTGTACTGGGCCTCCTGGTCCAGAGTACATTGCTGCTGGTCGGGGCTGTACTGGGCCTCCTGGTCCAGAGTACGTTGCTGCTGGTGGGCTTGACATTCCTCCTCTTCCTCTTCCTCTTCTAGGTCCTGGAGTCTTCTAGTCAGTCTCTCGGCGACGTAGGCCGGTTCTTCCCGGTGGCTGGGTCTCGTATGGACCGGTCGGGGAGGGGGTTCGGAGACGTAGACAGGATCCTTCTGTTGGCCGGGTCCCGGGTCGCTGGGTCGGGTAGGGGAAGGTGCCCTAGATCCTTGTCGTGATGATCTCCGGGAGCTCCGTGCGGAGCGAGGGGGTGTCGCCATGGCAATCAATTGTTCTATCATCTGCGCCTGCAGCCGGTCGCGCTCTGCTTCGCGCTGGGCATGGGCGGCGTCGCGCTCTGCTTCGCGCTGGGCCTTGGCGGCGTCGCGCTGTGCATTGGTGGCGTCGCGCTGTGCTTCGCGCTGTGCATTGGCGGCGGCGCGCTGTGCATCGGCGCGGTCTCTTTCAATGTTCTCTTCCGTCTGAAGGCGTCTGGTCTCCAGTCTTATGCGGTCGTCTTCACTCCTTTGTTGCGCCTGGAAGCGCTCTCGCTCGGTTGCAGAGTGTTCGCGTTCACTAAGGGCTTGCGCTTGGAGTTGCGCGTGAAGGCGCTCTCGTTGGTCTGCAGATTGTTCGCGCTCGCTCGTCTGTTGAGCCTGAAGGCGCTCTCTTTCCATGGTAGAGTGTTCGCGCTCACTTAGTTGTTGCGCCCGGAGGCGCTCTTGTTCCATGGAAGACTGTTCGCGCTCACTAAGCGTCTGTGCTTGAAGTCGATCGCGTTCACCCTGAAGTCGATCGCGTTCGGTGGAGGCTGCCAGGGTGGCGATGAATGCCTGCGCCAGCATCTGGTCCGCCTCGCTGGGGGATGACACTGACGGAGGTGATCGGCTTCTGACAGTGCTCGTTGGAGATCTGTTCTCTTGGCGCGCCCCGAGGTCCATCTCCTGGGCGCGCTTCTCTTGGCGTGGTGTGTCGGGTTCTGTCCCTGGAGCGCTTTCTTTATCCTGGAGCTCTCCGGGAACTATCCCGTTGACGTTGTCTGGGGGTATAGTCATGTCATGTCCCCCCTGGTCCCCCCCGTGAGCTTGGTCAGTTTCGTTAGAACCCACTGGGGTCTCTACTGGCAGGGTCGCCTGGTCGGTAGGATTTGACATGCTTTGACTATCCGCTTTATCCGCATTTAACGTCTGTTTAAAGCTAGGTATTAGACTGACAGCGTATTCCTCCAGATAGGGAGGTGGCTGACGTTTGCGCTGCGGGCGTTCTAGCTTGGAAGAGCCGCTTGGGGAGTGTTCACCGCTGGCCATGGTTAATATCAATATTATATTAGATATTACACTGATACCATCCGGCTCGAAGGACCAATTGTAACTGAGGGGTACAATTCCCTGACTGTATTGAAGAGTATGGTATATTAAACCACTACTAGTTATGTACTTTAATTACTGGCCATACAGTACATGAATATATATGGTGAACACCCACACAAGAATACGGCAATGACACATAAAGTACTATTTAGAGGGTGTCGTATATTCCTATATGAATATCTATTAATTACAGCACAATGAGGGTGCTAACTAGAGGAAGGGAAAGATCACAGTGTGATAGAAACATGGTCCTCGTCTGATTCCCAAAAATAGCCAGTAGAGAATAAGTGTGTACAGCCAGACAACCAGAAGCTATGGCCCAATATTCATTTAATTGCAGCGTGGGCCGAGAGTGGAATAATGCATTAGTTACATACAGGAAACTTCAAGCATAATACATGATTGTACAAAAGGATTTGATGAGGTAAATCACAATAGCCCTTCCACGTTGGCTCTCTACATCAAGACAGTATTGTACATAAATATTAGTCATGTTATGTTAATGAACTGAGAATGTACTAAGCCATACACATGAGCACAACCTGGTCCTAAGGTAGGAATCTGTACATTTTACTCTAACCAACAATAAGAGTCCATGATTCTACTCACATGTATAACGGCACATTCTCTGGTGGACTGATGGAGGCGCAACCGGACCCCCCTGGAGACGGGACGGTGGGCTGGCCTCCCAACTAACTGCACTCCTCCAATACTTATAGTTTATCTGACTTCCCTATTCTTAACCTAGTTCCACCAATCACAAGTATCTTAAAAACAGGCAGTCCTCTGGTTAGGGTTTTATGACCCAACATGTCCTGGTGTGTGTGTGCCTGTAGCAGCCAGGGGTGGCCCCCTCCTTTTTGGACAGAGGGGGGTTTGACTGTGGCCCCCTTTGAATGAATCAATCATTTTAACATTCCTTCTATATGGTTCTTCTTTGTAAGTTACTTTCTAATAGGTTACTATACTCTTGTTTTTATTATTCCAACATTGTTTTCATTCTAAACTAATATAATGCAATTATATTTCCTGTGACCTTATCTTGATTAGGCATCTGTCCTTACAGCTATACTGAGTCACCGTTTTCTGTGGTGTGTGACTGAGTAAACAATGTCGTCATTAGAGAGGTGTCGCCTGGTGGTTTTCAACATCGATGAGGTCTGATGACTTCAGCCTTAATAGTGCTTGTGTTGATATAACATTAACCCAGTATAGTCATTGCTCCTTAGGTTAATACTATTCAATCCACAAGAGCCATCCCAAAACCCCATCTACCAACTGACACTTTGTATTACTGAATCTATTATTGTAAAGATTCAACCACATTGCTCTTGTCTCACAGAGGCATTTCCGCTTTTGGTCTCTCTTGCTGTGCTCAACTGTCACATGTCTTAGAAGGTGTTTGGTTTCTTGGGGGACTGGAATGGCCCTTTCTCCAACTGTGTAAACAACCCTATCATTATAGAGGCTTGGCCTGCAGGTTTTCTCCGGAATGTGCTCTGAGAGTCTATGTAATGCCTAAATTACCATCACTACAGATATTTTCAGTTTTCAGGGTTAATCTAACATTTTGATTATAAAATCTCAGTCAAGGTTACCACAATTCCTCCCTTTGACATTTTACTAATGTCATATTACAAGTACCTTGACTTAATTTCTATACATACTAGCCATACAATTTAACATAATTACAAAAATCATAAATTTTGAATTTTTCACAATTTTTCTTCTCAATTTTTTCCATTCTTCTTTCGTACATCTCATCAATTTTGGCCTTCTTGTCTTCTTCTTTTCCCACATTTGCCCCTGACTATGTTCCCTCCCGGGAGTCCTGGTGACCCATTCATCCAGATCCCCATTTAACCTATTCTGCCTTAATAAAACAGTGTTTACCACTCTTTCATCAGGCCTTGTTCCTCTGGGCACTTTGAATATGCTAAAAACAATTAAAACAATTTAATCTAAACATTACACATTTAAAGTATAATCAACCACAATTTTTTTTAAAACCCAATTTCCTTAAATTACAGTATCCGTTTACATGATCTGGGGGAGACAAGATCCATTAGTATCACAATTTTTTCATTTTACATTCATTCTCTGAAATAATCTCTTCTTTCTGCTAATTTTTTCCTTAAGATAGTACAATCACATTTGCATAATCAATCAATTGCTTCCCACCTATCCTCCCCCCTTTTATGACACATATAATGGTCATAATCCTATCACCTCTTGTTTCCACAGCTCAGTTTGGCAGAGGAGAGCAGAATTTCAACGAAAATTTTCTTTCACCTATTCTCCTCACTCTGGCCATATCCTCACTATGTGAATGCATCTCTACCTGACCCTGCGTTGTGTAATTTATCCGCCCTTTGCTTGCGCGTCCTACCAAATCAATGTGCACAAGACAAAGCCCATCAGTACCTATTCAGTCTTGTCCCTGTCCCCCACAGTCCAATCACAACTCCATAACTCCCCAGAGAACCTTGTCCACACATTCTCAGCTCAGCCCTCAGACTGGCTCTGCCCCCCCAGGCCAGGTCACATCCCAGGTCTAGTCATCTCATGACAACCCGTCGTCAGACGACTCCTGTAGCGCGGAAGTTCCTCCAAACTACGTCTGTTCAGTTTTTACAACCTGGCCCCCCCCTTTATGGGGTCTGTATAGGCGGGGGTCTCCGTGTACAAGAATTCTCTCACCACAATCTGTAATTGACCACCATTGGACTGCAGAGTAACAGGGAAAAATGAAATCCTACGTTACCTCTCTAATGTAATGTATGCATGTCTCTCCCACCGTTGATCTGCCTTCCCCCTTCTTTACTGAGCTGTTGAAGAAACAAGCACAAAGCATCTCTCTTTACACAACCTGTCAACATACTTAATAAGGGAAGCCATTAATTCCATATGCAAATCGTGGTGGCACTACTCATCTTTCATCGATCTGTTCCAATGCATCCCAGCCTTCAACAGTCCTCTCCCGCCAAATCATGAAAAACAGTTTGGGAAAAACAAAAACCAAACAATTAACCAAATATTTAAATATAACACATCCTCCGACCACATGTCTTGCAATTTCTACATAAGAAATTACCATTCATACCCAAAACAGTAAATCAATGAAATCAACACGCTCCAAACGTCACATCAAAAGTTTATCAGAAAGAAAATAAAAACCATGTTTTCCAAAACCTTACATTCAACATCTCATCACCCAACCGTTCCATTCACACATGTCAGTGACTTTGACACCTCTCAAGACAGCACAGTCACCCCCACCGGTTCCATTCAAACACCTTTCAGTCCACACAATCAAAGATTCAAATAGACATATGTACTCAGTGACAACCCATCCTAAAAGAAACAATATCCAAATGAAAGTAATAACACAAAACTCCTATCCCCCAATACTTCTGGACATGGTAACTCTAGGTGAATATAATCACTCAAACTCTTATTGCTATGCAAATTACCATGTGTATCTTTAATTCTAACCTGTCCTCCTATGCGTCCCTCGCTCACATCACAGTTTCAAACATCCACTGAAATCAAAACATTCAGACATGCACTCACACATACAAAAATTAAACTTAAATGAAATCAGTGTATCTGTACCAAACCCACCACTGCTTCCAAAATAAAACTTTAAACCTTGACACTCAACCAAATAATATGACATAAAATAAACGCTTTCATCCAATTTCTCATAGTCTCACAACACATCCAATCCTGAACATTAGAGCCCTTAGAAAAGAAATAAAAGCAAAAACCAATCAAACATCACAATTCAACATCATCCACACCTCCTGAGCACACCACAGTGGCTGTTACTTTAAACAAAACAAACTCTTTCATTCAAATGATATGAACTGAAATCAAAATGACACCGCTCACTCCAACAGCATCTCAATCAGCCACCGTTTAACTCCATCAAAATCCCCACAAAGAAAAAACATTCACTCCTGCATCAAAACCCCTTTTATACAACTTAATCTCTCAACCACACAAAATAACCAACACTCTCCATCGTTCTCAGCCACACAGATCATTTCAACCTTGTCCTTTCTATCACACATCCTTCATATTATAAACAAATACTTTCACGCTGCTCCCACACTCGTTAATCATCCACATATATAGACAAACAATGATTAGTTTCGCTTCCTGCTCTCATTCAGCTCATCCTGCACTCAATCTCTGGCTAACACAATCTAACACTCAACCTCTGCACTCAAAGGGTCTAGCAGAACCCCTTTTTCAACCTGAAGTCACCCCAGCCTGCTAGAACCGTGATAACTCCAGGCTATTCATCCAATCAAATAGTCCGCCCCAATCAAATGTAAATAACCTCATCTGATTTGGCTTCTATTCAACCTCTCCTACCCTCTCTTCTTAAATTAGCTGCTTCCTGACTCAACATCTCCCCTGTTGATAAACCAACTGCCAACTGTCATCTCACTTTACAACTCTCTCCTGCAATCTTCACCTCTGACCTCTACTTCCCCTGCACCTAACTGATTAGCTCCGCTCCTTCTTCCTGTCGTATAACCGCCCCTGTTTGCAGCTGTCCCTTCTTGACCCCCCTTGGGCCGTTCCTGAATTACTTTACCCCATGACCCCCCTGTAACTCAACAGAAGTTAGTCATTACACACAAATCATTTATAATAACTGCTAAAACACAATCTTACATCAAAGCAGCTACCAAACAAATCCCCTGCCACTAAATTACAATATTGTGACCTCAAGGATTTGCAATCAATCTTAATATAAAACATCAGCTTATGTAAACCAATGGCATTAAAGATATAACAATCTAACAGTATTTTAACATAGCAATGCAACAAAATACATACACCAACAAGCCTACTTCTAAAGACTTGCAGCAACCTTAATCCAACAGTGTACCAAAATCTGACATCTTAACATCAATGTATCCTATACATTTTAATTCAAGCTACATTTTAACTCCAGTCAAACACAACATCATTATCCTAAGCTTACAATTGTACATGTTACACAGATTAAAAAACTACCATTTAAACACAACATCATTTAAGGGGAGACACTGCAGGTGAATAGGGTAAAATAATTAACTAATAGATATCACAATGAAACTTCCCCAGTTGATTACTTATATTAAGACAAGACTTTTTTGTATTACAAGTTTTCTGAAATTGTATGTTTAAATATGCAAATGAGGCATTATCTACTTAAATATGCACTAATTTGCATATAATTCCAGGACAGAAATCTTAACATTGGATAAAGCCATTTTCAAAATTATAGTTTCATTTTGTTGACATATTAGAGCCAAATATCTCTTTTTATCACTCCATAAATCAGAAAATACTCCATTCAGTCCATTTTTATGGTAAAATTCCATATTTCGCCATGTTTTTAGGAATAAAATGTGATATAAATCAGGGTATGAATGCGATATCAACAAACCCTTCTGTAAATACCTTCAGAACATAGATATGAATAGAACTGGAGGGTTTGGTGTATGTGAGTGCTACTGAAGTGGAGATTTCTGGCTCAGAGTATGAGGAAAAACTCTTAAAACTAATTTTTGGGAAAACGCCTTCAAAGTTCTGTATTGTAAAATGCCATACTTTTTTCTTTTAAACAGATATTTACAAACACAATACCTAATTAAACCATTAGTAATAGACAACCTAAACACATGCCTGATAACTGAATAATAATGATAATGATGTTATTGAACTGAACAGAACTACACACAGGCTACAAACAGTGTAGTACAGTGTAGTACCCCCTAATAGGCAAAAAATATTTGAATAGATATCACTATGAAACTTTCCCAGTTTGTTATGTACATATAAACTAAGAAGAAATATATTGCAAGTTTTCTGAAATGTATGTTTATATATGCAAATGAGGCACTTCCCCATTTAATATGTGCACATTTATGGATGCAATAAGGCAAAATGAAGTAAAATAAACAACTAAATGTGTGTTATTGACGTTTTATTGTCACTAGTTTCATAGAAGACATGTTTAGGAAGCAAAATATAACAAAATCTCAAAATCAACAAAAAAAGTATATTTGACTATTCACCTGCAGTGTCTCGCCTTACGTAATAAAATTACCACCTAAGCATCACTTATTTCCAATAAAACAACATTCCCAGAAGTGGTCCCAAACGTTTTTACACCAGGTCTGCCCCTAAAGACACCCTGTACCCACATGTTTTTTGCAGTGCACACAGTATTTCCCTTCTTAAACAATAGTCACTGATAAGGTTAGTTTTGTGAAATCTTAACCTATTACCGGCAACATCCATCAATCTAATCATCATGTAAGCATCACTCATTTCAGAAAAACATTATAGTGGTTAGTTCTCAATACTTCCTCATACCATACACGTATCTCACTCTGTAGAACATTTCACCCAATTCAGCCCATTATTACTCCCAAACTACAGTTTATCTGTGTATCATGTATGCAATAAAAGTTATGATGTATTGAAACGGGTGACTCCGTCTCTGGTCCGCCTCCCCTTAACAACTGTATGTTTTTAACTGTACTATTTTTAATCAATCAACTACTCAATCCCCCCTGGTTAAAAATATACCCCTGTGTATCAAAGACAATAATACAATCCACCCAGTTTAGCCGGTTTTATGAATCCCAGCCTAATTCTGGGCACGTATATTAAATCATTTACACTCTGACAGGCACACTCTCTGTTCGCAACCTATTCTCAACTTCCTCCCTTAAACCAACCACTAACAATGTTACATCACTTCCCCTGTTGTACACACACTCGCAGTAATAACAACCATAAACAGAACCACTTCCAGATCACATTCACAACATAAAGCAAAAATATTAACACTCACCACTGTCCCCTGAGCGAAAATGAACGAAACAGCGATCCGCACATGCGCAGTAGCAACCGATGCGACTACCACCATAACGTTGCTACGACAACCAAAATCTGCCACGACATCCTAAACAAGCCACGACATCCTAAACATGCCACGACATCCTACCACGTCCACTACTACTCCCCAAACATTATTTCCCATATTCTAATCATCCCATATGTCGCCCGCAATCTCACAAACCAGCCGCATGCAAGCTAATAGCCTAGCCAGCCTCAATGCGAGGTTCCACGCGTTCCCAGAAGCCCCAAGTCATGCCACGTCCGAGATCCGTACATTCATTCAATCCGCTCAGCACCAATCTAACCCTAAACAATTTACACATGTCTAAATACCCACTTTAAAAGAACAAACTAACGTAAAAGAATTTAAAAACATTCTCATATACCAACGCCGTTAAACAGATCAACATTAATCCTTTCTCCTACCCTTCTCTCCGCCTGGCTCCACGCACCGTGAACGTTACACACTCTCCATTCAACACCATGACGTCATCAAGCAGCGACTTCTTTCATTCACGATACTCTCGTACACAATTGTTACCGCATCATATATAACCACTAAAACGACCACAATCACCTCAACGAACGCCACGACTCGCTCCCTAACAACAATTGCTCTCACAGTGTTTCGTAAATTTTTTCACATCGTCGCTCTAACATCTCTAGAATACCGCAGCTCCTCCCCAGAGCTAAGCTAGTTAGCTCCAACTCCAATATGATTCACAGACAAGTATTGATCTGATCCACGTCACAACATAACAACCTTCGTCAAGCTTGCTACTAATCACATACATTTACACAAATACACAAATACACAAATACAAACAAACCGACCCCCCGTACGAGACATCGATTACATGGCGCAACGCTATTAACCTTGGATTCTTGTGTAAGCCGACTTCTCATCTAAAAACTGATCACCGAACATCCTCTAGTGTCCTTTTCCTAAATACCCCATATTTTCCTAATCACCCGCGTCATACACAGTTCCTCCGAGCGGCGAGCCCCAGTCATATACTTAATAATACCAATTTCGACCCACTAACAGGGTATAGAATTCCCACTATCACACACTCATCATACTCCTTTACCTAACCCTACACTACATTCTCTTACTACCCCGCATTATCCATTAATTTTCTCGTCACTTCTCAGTCCCTCTTCTTGCATCTCTGTGACTCAATCCACGTTCTACCACTCCACGCCGGTCCCTTCAAATATTTTACCTAAACTAACCTTCCGCTTTCACCAGACAGACAGATCCGTATACTTTCCCTCACTTAGGCCTGCTCTTGCACGTAGCCTCCTAACTCGACATCCTGTCAACCATTTTCCTCAGCGCCTCCTAACATCAGCCCTAGCTCGTCCCTACAATATGACTAACAACTCTTCGTCGGGCCGCCATCTTTATATAATTAACAAAAAATTAAAAAGTTCCATCCTCCTGTTTACCCTGGCACTGCACAAATACGCTGGTCGTATTTCCTGCAATAAAACCCCAAGCAAGCAGGTCGACAGCGGCCTCCTGTTTCTAATAACAAAACAACCATCAAAAAGCTCATGATTGCCCCTTCACTGAACAACAAGCGCGCTGCCGTTAATTTTGGACATCCTAAATCTAACATCACCACCAGTCCTGTAAGCAAATAATACACATATCCACCCTGGGTCCTACTGTGGCTATACACGACCATAAACATTCCTATCCACCCCATGTTCCCTCATCCTCCAGAGAGCCACCAACCACTGTGTACTGCAAATCCCCAACTTCCCGGCTCTTTTTCTGCGTGCTCATTATGTGAACAAATCAGAACGGGTCTTAAAACGGCACCAGATTGTCGTATATTCCTATATGAATATCTATTAATTACAGCACAGTGAGGTTGCTAACTAGAGGAAGGGAAAGATCACAGTGTGATAGGAACAATGGTCATCTGGACTCCCAAAAATAGCCAGTAGAGAATAAGTGTGTACAGCCAGACAACCAGAAGCTATGGTCCAATATTCATTTAATTGCAGCGTGGGCCGAGAGTGGAATAATGCATTAGTTACATACAGGAAACTTCAAGCATATTACATGATTGTACAAAAGGATTTGATGAGGTAAATCACAATAGCCCTCACACGTTGGCTCTCTACATCAAAGACAGTATTGTACATAAATATTAGTCATGTTATGTTAATGAACTGAGAATGTACTAAGCCATACACATGAGCACAACCTGGTCCTAAGGTAGGAATCTGTACATTTTACTCTAACCAACAATAAGAGTCCATGATTCTACTCACATGTATAACGGCACATTCTCTGGTGGACTGATGGAGGCGCAACCGGACCCCCCTGGAGACGGGACGGTGGGCTGGCCTCCCAACTAACTGCACTCCTCCAATACTTATAGTTTATCTGACTTCCCTATTCTTAACCTAGTTCCACCAATCACAAGTATCTTAAAAACAGGCAGTCCTCTGGTTAGGGTTTTATGACCCAACATGTCCTGGTGTGTGTGTGCCTGTAGCAGCCAGGGGTGGCCCCCTCCTTTTTGGACAGAGGGGGGTTTGACTGTGGCCCCCTTTGAATGAATCAATCATTTTAACATTCCTTCTATATGGTTCTTCTTTGTAAGTTACTTTCTAATAGGTTACTATACTCTTGTTTTTATTATTCCAACATTGTTTTCATTCTAAACTAATATAATGCAATTATATTTCCTGTGACCTTATCTTGATTAGGCATCTGTCCTTACAGCTATACTGAGTCACCGTTTTCTGTGGTGTGTGACTGAGTAAACAATGTCGTCATTAGAGAGGTGTCGCCTGGTGGTTTTCAACATCGATGAGGTCTGATGACTTCAGCCTTAATAGTGCTTGTGTTGATATAACATTAACCCAGTATAGTCATTGCTCCTTAGGTTAATACTATTCAATCCACAAGAGCCATCCCAAAACCCCATCTACCAACTGACACTTTGTATTACTGAATCTATTATTGTAAAGATTCAACCACATTGCTCTTGTCTCACAGAGGCATTTCCGCTTTTTGTCTCTCTTGCTGTGCTCAACTGTCACATGTCTTAGAAGGTGTTTGGTTTCTTGGGGGACTGGAATGGCCCTTTCTCCAACTGTGTAAACAACCCTATCATTATAGAGGCTTGGCCTGCAGGTTTTCTCTGGAATGTGCTCTGAGAGTCTATGTAATGCCTAAATTACCATCACTACAGATATTTTCAGTTTTCAGGGTTAATCTAACATTTTGATTATAAAATCTCAGTCAAGGTTACCACAAGGGTATTTATTATTATCAAAGCAACGTTAAGTTACAGATTGAGAATTATGCTTGCGCTTGTATGGCGAAGAACACACGTAAAGTAAGTCAAGAGCGTAAGTCAATGAGAATAGTATGAATACTAAGATGGGTCTAAACTGACGCCACCTGTGGCATAGCAATTACATAGGGCACACTAGTACCAGCTGGAGACACTGGGGGGTTCCCTCCGGGTGTAAGGCCGGCAGGGGTAGAGGAATGTTTGGGTACAAAGTCTGGGTCAACGAGGAATAAAGAGGCTCCAGCTACGGGAGTCTGTGCATGTACTCCCTTGATCGGCAGACAAAGCAGCAGTTGTAATCCAAGTATGCTCGACAGCATGGACGACAGCCAGCCAGCCTCTTCCTAGAGGCGGGCTCGAGTGATGATCCTCACGGGGGTAAATCCCAAATGATAGTGGAATCCACTGTACTATTCTCCAGCGGCACGGTCCCAAAGCAATATAATCCAACCAGAAATGGTTCTGCAGTCGCCGACGCCGATTCTCCTGTGCACTATACTTCACATTTAACTAGGTCGAACTTGACGTTATTTCACTAAACTCTGACACTTTTACTATCCTATTTGCACATGTTCTAAGTGCTCTATTTAGACGCAAGGTTGCTCACTTCACTTGCACGTTGACTCGTGGTGAAGGCTTTACTAGTAATGAACGAAGTCCTGCTGTTTACACCTGCGCCGTATTTATACGTAAATTACAATCTAGTGCCAACCTGGTCACTCTTTGGTCCTGAATCACTACACTGCCAAAGGCATGTTGTAACATGCCCCAAACTCGTCCACTGCACCTGTCTGAGTACCAGACTGCCTGGAGCCTGGGGGGGGGTGTCCAATAGGAGAGCGCATATTACTCTGGTTTGTACGCAGGTAAAGGGATATTCCGTGTATATATACAAATAATATACAGGGGATATCAAACGATATACAAATATTATACAAGGGATATCAAGCAATAAATATATATATTCAGTTTAATCTGACCCTTTGTAACAAACCGGGAACCTCCGGATTGCCAGACGACTGCTCTACCTCCTGTCACTGTCGCCCCAAATGCCAACCTAAAGAAATCCCAGAGTAGGTGATAACATTATTGAGGATAAAGAGGAGGTCACCTACCTGGGCTTTATTTTAAACAACAAACTTTCTAACGAAAAAATGGCACAAAAAGTGATTACTAAGGTTAATAAAAAAAACAATTTGTATTTAGAATTTCCTCTTTTATAAATAGGAACGCTCTGAGGACCCTAGCTGGAGCCCTCATCCAATGTCACTTTGATGCACTTCATGGTACAGCAACATATCCAAACAAATGAAGACAAAGCTCCAGACCTCCCAAAACAAACTAGTGAGACTCCGGCACAACCTTCACTTTAGGACTCACCTAATGCCAGCCCACTTTATCAGTCTGGGATGGCTCAGGGTTGAGGAAAGGGTACACCAGCTTAAAATGCTACTGAAAGAAACGGTCCCCAAGTACCTACAAAATTATTTTAATAAAGTAGGAGATGTCCACAAACACGCCACAAGAGGAAGTCCCACGGACCTGGTCCCGCCGAGAGTCAGGACATGCATAGCGCTGCTGTCGGGACAAAACCTCATAACTCCAAAAACCCAACTTTTCAGCAGATGAAAAAAACTAACACAGATTTGAGGGTGAATAGAGTTAGGAGGTTTAGACAGATGATCGGTTTAATGCTTTCCCATTGTTTAAACTTTGTAAAACCCACACACACATATGGAGGATGATCTACGGAGTTGATTTATATAATAAAAAAAAAATTCAAAAAATGGAGTTATGAGGTTTTGTCCCGACAGCAGCGATAGGGAAAGATGCATACTAGTACGGGGCGGAATCCCGCGTACTAGCGTGATGACCCTAATGCGCACAAAGGATACCCGAGTGAAAAATGCTCGCTCGTTTTGAGCTACGTCCTCCACATCCATCATCAGTATTTTACCAAGGATATAACATACCCAACATGTATGAGGTGAAACACGGAGCGGCGCCACTAGCCGTGTGTTGTGTTACAAATGAAAGACACATACAAGCATGTGCTCGCTTTATTGCTTTGAACAAACACAACAGCTAACCACCAAACCGTGGGGCCAGGTATGTCTGTTTAAAAGATGTGTCCACCCGAAGCCCACGGCTCCGTTTCATAAGCGAAAAACTTGTCGCCCGCCATGTGTTCACCTTATCACGTAAAGCAACACACAGACGGGGTGAAGAGAGGGGCAGCGCCCTTGGCCATGTGCTGATGTACATTGCTTTGCAAAGCTAAACACATAATAGCAACACCAATCGTGAATTCAGGGTCTACGTTTGTTTAAAAAACGTGTTCCCACATGAATCCCATAACTCTCCTCATACACAAGAAACGCCGCCTGCCAACCTTAGCTGTTTCAAACAAGTATTTTGTGGGGGGGGGGGGGAATAGGGGGGTTAACTGTAAGGCAGGAGAGAGGGGTAGAGGGGGTACCCTCCACCTGTGTAAACGGCAGGTACTGTAGGGGGGGGTCATGCCTACAGTATGATGGCTTCGGGGACAGGCGTCGGCAGGGGCGTTGGCAACGAAATGCCGTTGGTGCGCGCTGCTGCCACCATGAGCTCGGGGAAGAGAGCAAGCAGCTCTCCTCCGCCGTGCTCGCATCTCTTGCGGTCGGGGGGCCGAACCCACTTGGTAGGCGGGGGCTGCCCTGACTCTGCTGAAGAGACGAACCACCAGACCACCCGCCACAGCCGCTCACCACCGAATGGAGGGAGCGAGCAGAGGTGGAAAGCTTGCGCCGCAAGTCGTCACCCACCAAAGAGGCCGCTGGAGCCGGAGGGCCACCTCACTGGGGAGGGGCGCTCGACGGCCGCCAGGCGGCGCGCACCCAGCTCTGCATGCCGCTGGGGCTCACCCTCTCGCCACAAGCATGGGATTAGGGAGCCCCCACGGCGTATGGAGGAGGTCGCGACCGTGAACCGCTGGATGGAGCCCAAAAAAGCGTTTCACAGGCCCCGGTGGTGATGCCATTTAAACAAAAAATGTCAACACAAAAAATTATCGAATACTCTAAAGTAAACAACACTTGCTGACGTGTGCCTGTAGCAAAACACTTCCGTAAGTGAAAGAAGAGGGAAGAGCGGAAGTACGGTCACACCCCTCGCTTTATTGTATCAGAAACTTCAGAATGTTATCTTTCAAAAGAGACCAGGCTTATGCATGTTGTTACAAAGGGTCAGATTAAACCGAATATATGTATTTATTGATTGATATATATTGCATAATATTTGTATATCGTTTGATATCCCTTGTGTATTCCTTGTACATATACACGGAATATCCCTTTAACCTAGTAGCCTACAGACCATAATATTTCGTTCTCTTATTGGATGGCGTGCCACCAGCGCCAGTGTCTTACCCCCAGAGTCGAGTTCAAAGCTACCGTCAAGACATGTCTGTACATGCCCGGTTCTGCCCAGGACTACGAGACAGGAATAAGGCTGGCACTAGTTTATTCCCCGTACATATAAATATGGCGCAGGTGAATACAGAAGTAGTTCAGTTCAGTTCAGTTCAGTCTTAGTAACAAGTTGAAGCCTCACACTGCGATACAACGTGCTGTGAAGTGGGCCCGTATTGCCCCAAAATAGAGTCTTGTCTTATCCTAATACGTTTGTTCAACGTATCGTTCGCTCCTTACTAGTAAAGCCTTCATCACGAGTCAAAGACCAAGTGAAGTGAGCAACTGTGCGTCTAAATAGAGCACTTATAGCCGCGTGCGAATAGGATAGGAAAGTATCAGAGCTTGGTTGAATAACGTCAAGTTCAACTTAGTGAATGTGAAGTACCGCGCACCGGAGGATCTACACCGGTGAATGCAGAGCCCCTTTCCGACTGGATTATTATTATTGCTTTGGACCGGGCTGTTGGAGCGGATACGAATCGTCTACACCCACTGCTGTGGGATCTACCGTGAGGAACATCATTCGAGCCCGTCTCTATTGGAGAGGCTGACCGGCTTCCACCTGTGCTGCGCGCACACTGGGATTACAGCTGCCTTTCGTCTGCCGAGCAGGGAGTAATATACCGTAATATACAGTAATATATCCCCTCGCAGGAGCTTATTGAGTCCCTGTGGAACCAGACTTTGCATTAGAGCATTTGCTCCCCCTGCTGGCTTACAACCGGTAGGAACCCCCCTACCAGTATCCCCTAGATATAATTCCTAATATTCAAGTTGTATTATTATCTCATGCGTAATATGAGAATGGACATTCATTATTGATTTGCCTACGCACATTCCTTTGCCTTACAAGTGCATTCAATTAAAGTATATTATGTATTCTTGCTGCTAATAAATACTTAAAGACAACTTTGTGTAGAACCGATTCATTGTGGGGAAGTGTTCTCATCATATACTCGTGTACGGTATGGCCAGTATAATGTACATAAGACGGTAGTGGTTTAATGATACCATACTTGATTAATACAGTCAGGGAATTGTACCCCTCAGTTACAATTGGTCCTTCGAGCCCCGGATAAGAATTAGCGTAATATTAATATAATATTAATATTAACATGGCCGATGATGAACACTCCACAAACGGTTCTCCCGAACTAGAACGCCCGCAGCGCAGACGGCAGCCACCTCCCTATCTAGAGGCATACACTGTCAGTCCAATACCTAGCTTTAAAGGGAAGTTAAATACGGATAAAGTAACTAAAGCGGATAGTAAAATTATGTCCAACCCTACCGACCAGGCTACCCCGCCAGTAGAGACCCTAGTGGGTTCTAACGTAATTGACCAAGCTCACGGGGGGGACCAGGAGGGACATGACATGACTTTACCCCCAGACAACGCCAACGGGACAGTCCCCGGAGAGCTCCAGGATAAAGAAAGCGCTCCAGGGACGGAACCCGACCCACTACCAGAAGAGAAGCGCGCCCAGGAGACGGACCTCGGGGCGCGCCCGGAGAACAGATCTCCAACGAGTACTGCCGGGAGCCGATCACCTCGACCAGCATCTTCCCCCAGCGAGGCGGACAAGATGCTGGCGCAGGCACTCATCGCCACCCTGGCAGCCTCCACCGAACGCGATCGACTTCAAGCGCAACAGACGCGCGAGCGCGAACATTTTGCAGCCGAGCGAGAGCGCTTCCAGGCGCAACAAAGGAGTGAAGACGACCGCATAAGACTGGAGACCAGACGCCTCCAGACAGAAGAGAACATTGAGAGAAGCCGCGCCGATGCGCAGCACGCCGCAGCCAATGCGCAGCGCGACGCCGCCAATGCCCAGCGCGAAGCAGCGCGCGACGCCGCCCATGCCCAGCGCGAGACAGAGCGCGACCGGCTGCAGGCGCAGCTGATGGACAAATTGATTACCATGGCGACACCCCCTCACTCCGCACGGAGCTCCCGGAGATCGTCACGACAAGGGTCTAGGACACATTCCCCTACCCGACCAAGCGACCCGGGACCCCGCCAACAGGAGGATCCTGTCCACGTCTCCGAACCCCCTCCCCGGCCGGTCCATACGAGACCCAGCAACCGGGAAGAACCGGACCACGCCGAGAGACTGAACAGAAGACTCCAGGTCCTAGCAGAGGGAGAGGAGGAGGAAGAGGAGGAATGTCAAGCCGACCAGCAGCAACGTACGCTGGACCAGGAGGCCCAGTACAGCCCCGACCAGCAGCAACGTACTCTGGACCAGAAGGCCCAGTACAGCCCAGAAGTCAGCCCCGAGGCCCTGCGCTACAAACCCCCGACTCAACTCACGGGTGAGTTTGACGCACCGCCAGCCCCGAGGAACAGCACCTGGGTACCCGGCCCTTGGTACCCACCAAGTACCAGCCCAAGACAACACGTAAGAGGAGACTCGCCTAGGAGGCCTCTCCCCCAACGCTCACCGATGTGCCAGTCATCCATGGCATCGTACCTTGGCACACCGACGTTCCCGGACTTCACACACGAGAACAGAGCACAGTACACAGAGCTACGAATGTGCCTAGAGACTATGCTGTCCGACGTACCAGATGAACCGTACAAGTATGCTATCCTACTCAAGCACCTGAAGGTGCCCAGAGCGCACAATATAGCGCTGGCATATTCCAGCTCTACTACCCCATACACCGCGGCTCTAGTAGCCCTCGACCAACGTTATGGACGCATATGGGACTACGTGATACAGGAGATAAGAGACATTGACCGTCTCCCCCCAGCCATAGACAACAGAGCATTAGATGACCTCGCTATCAAGGTACAGTCCCTGGTAGGGATGCTGGGGTCCCAAAAGGAAAAAGGGATCTATGAACTGTACGCTAACTCTAATGTAGAGAGGATACTAGAGAAGCTCCCTCCCGCCCGACAAGAGCGCTTTCGGCGGCAGAGAGACCACCGCGACCCCAACGGTCCAGAGGCATCCCTCCTAGACCTATCTGAGTTCCTCGCCAGGGAGGTCAGTAGCCTACGACTCGACACGTTCGTATGGAGTGGACCAAGCCCAAGACTCGGACCTCGGGGATCAACAGATAACCGCCGGTTGGTGACCGTTATGCACCAAGCCGAATCAGTACCGCAGCACAAGAACCACCACACCCCCTCGACGAAAGAGGACCAGTGGAAGATTGAGTGCCAGTACTGTGAGGGAGAACATCGGCTGTACCAATGCGACACTTTCGGGAAGCTGACCACGGACGAGGTGAGTCAGTGGATCAAGGACCACCGCCGCTGCTTCCGCTGCGCGCGCAGCCACCTAGCAGCTGAGTGCCGCTTGAAGAAGAAGTGCAGCAGGTGCGGTGGCACCCACTTGGAGGTCCTGCATGACATCAACAGGCGTCAGCCAGGACAACAGAGTGGGCCCGTCGCGGTAATGTACCATGCCGAGGCGGTGGCACCAGCACCAAAGTTCCACCAGACCGCTCCCTGGTGTCCCGACTGCTACAGCAGACACTGGGAGTCACGGTGCGACTCGCACCATATAGATTCTGTGTCACCACAGACAGGTGACAACCCCCCCGAGACAGGAGTGCTCCACATAGACCCCAAGCAGAGCGGGACCCCCCGAGTGCTCCTCAAAGTGGTCAGAGTGCTCCTGAGCTACGAGGACAAGGTCCTGGACACTTACGCCGTCCTGGACGATGGGTCTGAAAAGACTCTCCTCCTCGCTTCCGCAGCAGCCCAGTTGGGCCTGCGGGGTGTCAAAGATACCATGACCATACGCACCATCAGAAGGGACCAGAAGACCATAAAAGGTGAAAGGGTCTCCTTCAAGATAGCAGCGGTGGACCAGCCCGAGAAGCAGTATAGTATAACCAACGTCTTCACCAGCCACGACATAGGCTTGTCTCAGTACACCTACCCCATCCCACAGCTGATGGCTAAGTATGTGCACCTACGTCAACTACCTATACCGCTTATCGACGGCGCCACACCGACCCTGCTCATCGGCTCCGACCACGCAGACCTCATTCTCCCAATTGAGGCGGCCCACATCGGACCCAAAGGATGCCCAGTCGCGGTTCAGACCCGACTGGGATGGACGCTCCAGGGCCCCCTCTACGGACTTGACAGTCAACCCACGTCTACACGCTGCCTACACACAAAGGCGAGCGACACCGGCCACTCCCTCGTACAGCAGAGGCTATTGACATTAAGCGAGAGGCCCGTGAGAGAACCGTGGGCACCAGAGGGAGTTCGGAACTCCACCCCCCTCAGCTGCGCTTCAGACGTAGCTGACCTCGAACCCAGCACCCCAAGCGACTCCTTGACGGTGCGGCCGGGACCGGCCCCTCCTCAGACGGGGTACAGAGCAAACAAGAGAAACAGAAGGAGGAGGAGGAGGCACAGCCAAGCACAGATCAAAGCAGTCTCAGGCCCGCTTCCTCCTAAGCCCCCCTTTATCCCGTCCAGTCGTCATGACCATAGACCAGTCACTACCCCGAGCTGCGTGGCCGGCCGGCCGCGTAAGCAAAGTGACCACTGGTGCCGACGGAAGGGTCAGAGCGGCAGAATTGCTCGTCCAAGGGCGGACCTACAACCGACCCGTGGCGAGGCTGATAGAGTCACCAAGGCTCCCCGACTCGCTTAATGACGACCATGACCCCTGACTTTGTGAACTGCCTACCCTCACAACGGACATTGAGTAGTGGACAGTGCGGTTAATCTGTCTCTGCTTAGCTAATTAGGTGGGACTAATTAGGAGGCGGCTGTTACAAAGGGTCAGATTAAACCGAATATATGTATTTATTGATTGATATATATTGCATAATATTTGTATATCGTTTGATATCCCTTGTGTATTCCTTGTACATATACACGGAATATCCCTTTAACCTAGTAGCCTACAGACCATAATATTTCGTTCTCTTATTGGATGGCGTGCCACCAGCGCCAGTGTCTTACCCCCAGAGTCGAGTTCAAAGCTACCGTCAAGACATGTCTGTACATGCCCGGTTCTGCTCAGGACTACGAGACAGGAATAAGGCTGGCACTAGTTTATTCCCCGTACATATAAATATGGCGCAGGTGAATACAGAAGTAGTTCAGTTCAGTTCAGTTCAGTCTTAGTAACAAGTTGAAGCCTCACACTGCGATACAACGTGCTGTGAAGTGGGCCCGTATTGCCCCAAAATAGAGTCTTGTCTTATCCTAATACGTTTGTTCAACGTATCGTTCGCTCCTTACTAGTAAAGCCTTCATCACGAGTCAAAGACCAAGTGAAGTGAGCAACTGTGCGTCTAAATAGAGCACTTATAGCCGCGTGCGAATAGGATAGGAAAGTATCAGAGCTTGGTTGAATAACGTCAAGTTCAACTTAGTTAATGTGAAGTACCGCGCACCGGAGGATCTACACCGGTGAATGCAGAGCCCCTTTCCGACTGGATTATTATTATTGCTTTGGACCGGGCTGTTGGAGCGGATACGAATCGTCTACACCCACTGCTGTGGGATCTACCGTGAGGAACATCATTCGAGCCTGTCTCTATTGGAGAGGCTGACCGGCTTCCACCTGTGCTGCGCGCACACTGGGATTACAGCTGCCTTTCGTCTGCCGAGCAGGGAGTAATATACCACCTCCCCTCGCAGGAGCTTATTGAGTCCCTGTGGAACCAGACTTTGCATTAGAGCATTTGCTCCCCCTGCTGGCTTACAACCGGTAGGTCAGTAGCCTACGACTCGACACGTTCGTATGGAGTGGACCAAGCCCAAGACTCGGACCTCGGGGATCAACAGATAACCGCCGGTTGGTGACCGTTATGCACCAAGCCGAATCAGTACCGCAGCACAAGAACCACCACACCCCCTCGACGAAAGAGGACCAGTGGAAGATTGAGTGCCAGTACTGTGAGGGAGAACATCGGCTGTACCAATGCGACACTTTCGGGAAGCTGACCACGGACGAGGTGAGTCAGTGGATCAAGGACCACCGCCGCTGCTTCCGCTGCGCGCGCAGCCACCTAGCAGCTGAGTGCCGCTTGAAGAAGAAGTGCAGCAGGTGCGGTGGCACCCACTTGGAGGTCCTGCATGACATCAACAGGCGTCAGCCAGGACAACAGAGTGGGCCCGTCGCGGTAATGTACCATGCCGAGGCGGTGGCACCAGCACCAAAGTTCCACCAGACCGCTCCCTGGTGTCCCAACTGCTACAGCAGACACTGGGAGTCACGGTGCGACTCGCACCATATAGATTCTGTGTCACCACTGGAACCCCCCTACCAGTATCCCCTAGATATAATTCCTAATATTCAAGTTGTATTATTATCTCATGCGTAATATGAGAATGGACATTCATTATTGATTTGCCTACGCACATTCCTTTGCCTTACAAGTGCATTCAATTAAAGTATATTATGTATTCTTGCTGCTAATAAATACTTAAAGACAACTTTGTGTAGAACCGATTCATTGTGGGGAAGTGTTCTCATCATATACTTGTGTACGGTATGGCCAGTATAATGTACATAAGACGGTAGTGGTTTAATGATACCATACTTGATTAATACAGTCAGGGAATTGTACCCCTCAGTTACACATGTGCTATAAGTATAAAGTATAAATATACGCCTTTCAAAAAAAGTATGCAGTCCTCAAATTCAAGTTTAAAAATGGCCACTTTTCTGGGCGCCAGTTAAGAGGTTCCTAACTATATATTGGGGGGGAAATAGGGACAGTGCTTATCGAGAAACATCAAAATGTTAATTAGATATTAGCCCATCAGCCCCATGCAAAATAAAACTGAAAATATTTGCTAATGATATAATGTTGTTTGGATGCGTTTTGAATGTAAACAGGTTTTAACTAACAGCACTATAGGCGTCATGCCACCCACTTTGGTAAAGCCTGCCCTAGTAAGTTTAGGGAGGCACTGCATCTAATTTTCTTTTCATTGCAAGGCCACTTCATAGTGTTTTCTCTCTTGGAAGGGCATCTAAGAGGGCACAACAGCACCGGTTTCCATTGGAAGGGCACCCATAGGGAAGGTCAAGTTTAGACCATTGTAAAGGCACTTTATAGGGTGCTGCATCACGTTTCTTCCACTAGAAGAGCATTCATTAACTAGATCAGTGCCGGCCATTTAACATTGAAAACCCCATTGAGTGCCAGCATCCACTTCAATGATAGCGTTAAAAACGCATAATCTATGTTTATAAGATCATTTTCTTGCTCTAGAGAGGACACATCATCATAATTTCTTGTATGGAGGGGCACAGAGGGCACTCAATACCTTTCCCACATTCTTTCCGCCTCTCACTTGGAAGGGCATCTAAGAGGTATGAGTTTTTCATCATTGTGAACCTCATTGTAATGGAACCTACTGTATGGCATCACATCACATGTTCTCCACTGGGCATCCATTAGGAAACCTTCCAACATTCTCACACATGTAGGCAGGGCCGCCTCAGGGGGTGTGCGAGCAGTGCGGTCGCACAGGGCCTCGCGGGAGGGGGGCCTCGCAAAAAAAAAAAAAAAAAAAAAAAAATTTTTTTTTTATTTTTCTTTTATTTTTTTGCGAGGCCCCCCTTCCCGCGAGGCCCTTTTTCATCACAGACCTAAAATCTAGTTTTGCTTATATGCTTATATATTTCACATTAGACACGTTTGTAGAATGTGTCTGACTTGTTCCTGGGTCCTGCAGACATACTCACTATTGGAGCTCAGCTGGGGTTCTGCAGCAGCAGGCAGGTTTCAACGAAGGGAGTGGTTTTACTTACGTCATGTGTAGACAGTAGTACGCCCGCCGGCGCCGCGTGAGTCGAGATGCTTCCAGCGTGAGTCAGCTGCGTTTGACTATTTCATTTTCAGCGTGCAGCTTTTGACTATGCTTAGTCAAAGACGAAGACGAAGAAAGAGGTCGGTCATTATCATCATTATCAGTCGGTCGGTCTGTCACCAAGGAACGTTGACGAAAGGCCTCTCGCTAGCGGGACAAATGGCCGGAGCCATGATGTCGGCTATTAGCTAGCTTAGCTAAATGCTAACTAGCGTTAGCTAACTTAACCCGGGGAGCGAGGCGAGGCGAGTGGATGTCTTTTCAAAAGAAGGAGAAGATAACTTGTGAGCAGATAAATCTGTTAGGCAGCAATACGCCGAAAGGTGTCCAGTCTGCCGGAAAGTACTCGAAGAAGAAGAAGAAGAAATTACACCGTGGGGCCAAGAAAGTCTCCTTCCACGTTGATACTGCGTTATGGTGAGTGACCGTGAGTCAACCTATGATTATATACCCGCCGTGGATCTGACATCTCTCTTTCTCTCTCTCTCTCTGGAGCCAAACTGGTCGACTAGCTAATACTACTAGTAGCTAACGCTAACGGTGTGTGCCTGGTGGTGAGAGCACCTGGCTGTATGCATGTATACCATGACAAGGCAGCGAGAGGCCTTTCGTCAACGTGGAGACCTGTGTTGCGGCCTTTCGCCCTGCGCCCTCGTGCAGGTAACTAAGATTAATGAAAATGTCATGACATTACCCCACTCTTCCTTCCTTCCCCTCCCGAATGTTTTGTTAATAACGATGTTTTTTTCCAGGCAAAACATATGCTACTTCACAACATTTGGAGATACGACATGTGCTGTGTGTGAATGGTGTAGCTTGTGTAGCTTGTGTAGCGTTGGGCCATTGGCCAAAGCTGTGTGTGGCCTGGTGTCTCACAGTACCTGGCTAGCCTATTTAGCTGATGTCGGCCATTGGCTCCTTGCTTTGGTTTCTCTGGTATACCCTGCTCTTCTTGTTGGATTTAAGTGTTGATCTTTGTCCTTTTGAATCTGTCATACATGCTCTAGTCTCTCTCTAACACACACACACATGACAAACACACATGTTCTCTCTCTCTCTCTCTCTCTTTCTAACACACACAGTCTGCCTATGGCGGCCTTTCTCGATGGCTAGGCTGTGCTCAAGGATCTTCAGTCACAGTGCTCAGGTATTCTGCCACTGTGTACTCTCTGTTTAGGGCCAAATAGCATTTCAATTTCTTTCCAATGTGTCTCTCTCTCTCTCTCTCTTTTGATCTTTGTCGTTTTGAATCTGTCATACATACTCTAGTCTCTCTCTAACACACACACACATGACAAACACATGTTCTCTCTCTCTCTCTCTCTGTACACTGTATATTGACTGTAGAACGGGAGCTCTCTCTCGCTCTCTCTTTTGCTATATGTTGACTGTATCATGCCCCGCCTCGGGCAGCGCTATTATTTAAGAATATGTTGACTGTATATATAAAAAAAAAAAAAAAAAAAAAAAATATATATATATTTTCTTTTTTTGTTTTACCTTTGGGGGGGGGGGGGGGGGGGCTCGCGTTAAATCTCGCACAGGGCCTCGCATTTCTCCCAGGCGGCCCTGCATGTAGGGATACCCTTTATAGCACAGCATCCCATTTTCTCTACTGGAAAGGGCACACTATGGGACACTGTCATGTATTGGCAGCATAGAGGGCACACTATGGCACCGTTTACCTTTGGAAGTGCACCCATAGAAAATGTCAAGTTTAGACCATTGGAAGGGCACCCATAAGGCACTGCATCACATTGTATCCACTAACAGAGCACTCTTCTTCCCATGTGCAGAGCAGCCAATAGGGCACGTCCTCTCATTTTTGCCACTCAAGAGGGCACTTTAGTGCAACGTTTTTCAACTGTCGGGGCACCAGGGGCTCTATGGAGAAACCATGGCACTCCCCTGACTAAAAGTATAATGGAGCTCTATAGAGAAACCATGGCACTCCCCTGACAAAAATTATAATGAAGCTCTATGGAGAAACCATGGCACTCCCTCGTCCCCTGTCTAAAAGTATAATGGAGCTCTATGGAGAAACAATGGTACTCCCCTGACTAAAAGTATAATGAAGCTCTATGGAGAAACCATGGCACTCCCCTGACTAAAACTATAATGAAGCTCTATGGAGAAACCATGGCACTCCCCTGACTAAAAGTAAAATGGAGCTCTATGTATGGAGAATGAAACCATGACACTCCCCTGACTAAAAGTATAATGGAGCTCTATGGAGAAAGAAACCATGGAACTCCTCTGATTAAAAGTATAATGGAGTTCTATGGAGAAACCATGGCACTCCCCCGACTAAAAATATAATGAAGCTCTATGGAGAAACCATGGCACTCCCCTGATAAAAGTATAATTGAGCTCTATGGAGAAAGAAACCATGGAACTCCCCTGACTAAAAGTATAATGGAGCTCTATGGAGAAAGAAACCATGGCACTCCCCTGACTAAAAGTAGTTTCAAATGGAAAGCGGCCGGATGTCAGTTTACTAAATCAGCACAGCTTTTACCTTGTACATGCTTTTGGCATGGATTGATTGTATAGATCGCTTACGTGGCTCACAAATGCAAATATGTTGTGATTTGCTCTGACCTGCTCTGTTCTGACATTTATTTTTGCTCCCTTGATGCGTGCGCACACAGTCTAACGTGGACGAGAAACGTGTCTATACAGCATTTTAAGTCACTATAGTCAAAACATTGTAAAGTAGAGATGAACGGATGACACGAAACTATATCTAGATTAGATTTTTCGAAAATGCCATGTTATAGTAACAGTAGGCATGACACAGTGAGAATCGGGGTCTCCACCATGACGGCTGCAGTACATCTGTGTGACGGAGAGTCACCACCCATTCCTATTAACCCAGTTTGATTCCGACAGGCCCATTAGGTCTGTGTATAATTCACTTAGTGTCATGTTCATGTACACCGCTGCTGCTCACACTCAGGCAAGGCAGCAGGAGTCAAATACAGCGTTTCAGCCTCTGGAGCCACAGGAGATGCACCAGAGCAGCTCCATGATTAATGTTGTCATATTAAAACACATCATCACAGTCATTAACAGGAGACTCACACCCCAGCTGATGATGTGTGTGTGTCGCTGCGTCTGTACTGTAATGTTTGCTGTATTTCTATGGACATAAATAAACCATTTAAATGTCTGAGTGTGTGTGTCCTTGCCTCTGTGTGTGTGCATGTGATTCAAGATTCAAGAGGTTTATTTGTCACATACATACCAGGGCATACAGTCAAATGCGGGTGGCCATGTTCGCTTTGATTGTGCAATAATACTAAATAATAAAATAGACATAATAAACAGGGAATAAAATAGACATAAAATAGACATGATAAAATAGAGTCCTGAGATAATGCAATAGAATGTTAGCTACAAATTAAGCCACTGGATCCTATGTACACTACTATACAATATACAGTTTTTACTCTATATCCTTATGCTATACTTGCTATTTCTGAACTATACTATATAAGAACCACAACAGTTCTTTCCTTAAAGTGACCTTTTTCCTCGTTCCTCTAAAGTGTCCTTTCCATTGTGTTTAAAGTGACCGTTTGTGCAGAATCTGTGTTGTGTGTGTATGTGTGTGCTCATGTGTACTTACTTGTGTGTGGAGAGTTCAGTGTTCAATGTTCTGATGGCCTGGGCGAAGAAGCTGAGCATTAGTCTCTCTGTTCTTGCTGCATGTGTGTAGGCGCTTGCCTGACCGCAGCAGCTTGAACAGGCTGTTGTTGGGGGTCTTTCATTATTCTGCAGGCTCTGGATTTGCACTTCCTGTTATATAAGTCCTGCAGGGGTGGTAGTGCAATACCCGTATGTACACTCAGCTGAGCGCACCACTCTCTGTAGGGCCTTCCTGTCCTGGGCCGTGCTGTTTCCAAACCAGGCAGTGATGTTTCCAGTCAGAATGCTCTCTACAGCTCCGGAATAGAAGGAGTGGAGTATCTTCCCAGATACTCTGAACTTCCTTAATTGTCTCAGGTGATAGAGGTGCTGTTTCGCCTTTTTTACCACAGAGTCTATGTGTGTTGTCCATGTCAGGTCCTCTGTGATGTGGACTCCCAGGTACTTAAAACTGCTCACCCTGTCCACGATAGCCCCATTTATCCACAGGGGCATGTGTGTTACGGTTCAAGGTAGGAGTTGAGTTCCAATAGTAGAAGGTAATAAGGAGACAGAGATGTGGTTGCTCTTCTCAAAATGCATGTTCTTTTTATTATCAGAATCACTAGAGCAAGATACTGTAACCATAACAAAACAGAAGCCAGGCTTCAACTGAGGGTAAATTAAGGAAAGATAATTAAATCATAACAACAGCGACAAGAGGTTCCGTTACTTGTCCTGTGGCCAACTGCTCGCAGGTTCTGTTTGAAGATCCGACAAAAGACAGAGAAACAAGAGATTACTATATGGCCAAACTCCCAGTAAACCACACGCAGCAATTAGTGACAGCAAACCACAGGTGACAGTCAATTAGTGTTAATTACAGAGAACAGGGTGACGTACTCCAGAATGGCGGTAGGGTTTCCAGTCCTGGAAGAGGACAGAAACCCAGAACGTTACAGTAACTCCCCCCGACAAACGGCACCTGACGTTCACCTAGGGGCCTCGGGATGCAGCCGATGAAAATCGTCAATAAGGCTGTGATCTAAGATATCCCTTTGAGGTACCCAGGAATGCTCTTCTACCCCGTACCCCTCCCAATCCACCAATAACTGAAACCCCCTACCCCTCCACCTACAACCCAGGATCCTCCGCACCGTGTAGACAGTTTGACCGTCAAGGATGCGGGGCGGAGGAACCGCGGGAAGTGGCGGGGACAAGGGCGATGAGAGGAATGGCTTCAACAGGGACACGTGGAACGTCGGATGAACCCGCATGGAAGCTGGAAGCAGCAACCTGTAAGCCACAGGGTTCACCCGACGAACCACTTTAAAGGGGCCTATGAAGCGAGGGGCAAGCTTCCTGGATTCCACCCGGAGAGGGAGATCACGGGTGGAAAGCCAAACCTGCTGCCCAGGATGGAAAACCGGAGCCGGACGACACTTGCGGTTAGCCTACCGCTGAGCCTTAACAGAGGCCTTCTGTAGCGCCGTCCGAACCCGGTTCCACATCCCGCGACAGCGAGCCACGTGGGCCTGGACCGACGGCACCTCAGCCTCCCGCTCCTGTCCGGGGAAAAGAGGAGGTTGAAAACCATACTGACACTGAAAGGGAGACATACCTGTAGAGGGGGAGAGGAGGGTATTATGCGCGTACTCTGCCCACGCCAACCTCCCACTCCACGTCGCCGGACAACCGGCAACGTAGCACCTCAGAACCCCCTCCAGATCCTGGTTGACGCGTTCCGTCTGCCCGTTGGACTGCGGGTGAAACCCAGACGACAGGCTGACAGAGGCGCCGAGGCTGGAGGCAAATGCCTTCCAGAACCTGGAGGCGAACTGAGGGCCCCGGTCAGACACAATATCCACTGGAAGCCCGTGGACCCGAAAGACGTGCTGCACCACTAGGTCAGCCGTCTCTCGAGCCGAGGGAAGTTTGGGGAGGGGAATGAAGTGGGCCGCCTTGGAGAAGCGGTCCACTACCACCAAAATGGTAGTGAACCCATCTGACAGGGGAAGGCCAGAAATAAAATCCAGGGATATGTGCGACCAGGGACGTTTGGGAATAGGAAGCGGCCGGAGGAGACCCGCCGTGCACGGCGAGAGGTCTTACTACGCACGCACACCGGACAGGCCGCCACAAAGGAACGCATATCCCCCTCCTCTGTAGACCACCAGAACCTCCTACGGATAAACTCCAGGGTTCTGGCGGCCCCAGGGTGGCCGGTGAGGGAGGAGGTATGTGCCCACTGCAGCAGTCGCGAGCGAGCAGCCTTGGGCACATACATCCGCCCCGGAGGACCCCCACTGGGATTGGGCTCCGGTGCCAGAGCCGGTCTTACCACCCTATCTATGCCCCATGACACGGGAGCCAAAAATAAGGGCCTGTGGAATAATAGGATGGGGCTTCTCCTCCCGGTCCGGGGGGTCAAACTGCATTTGACGTTCTTGGAACCGGGCTGGTAGGAGATGGAAAATCCTGGCGAGCATTAAGGCGTTTAGCCCCCTGGATGTAAGCCAAGTTCTTATGATCAGTCCAAACAATGAAAGGGTGTGCCGCACCCTCCAACCAATGTCTCCATTCCTCCAGTGCCAATTTGATTGCCAACAACTCCCGATTACCCACGTCGTAGTTGCGCTCAGCCAAACACAGCCGGCGCGGGAAAAAAGTGCAAGGATGCACTTTCCCGTCCTTTAAGCATCTCTGAGAGATCACCCCCCCCCCCCACGCGATATCAGAGGCATTCACCTCCACTATAAACGGAGCCTACGAATCGTGGCGGATCAGTACAGGGGCGGAGGTAAACCGACGTTTAAGGTCACGAAAGGCTGACTCTGCCCGAGGCGACCATTCAAAGCCAGGGAGAGAGGCCTTAGTGAGAGCTGTCAGAGGATTGGCTAAGACGCAAAAATTGCTAATAAAACGGCTGTAAAATTTTGGAAAGCCCAAAAAAATCTGTAACTCCTTGAGCGACAAAGGGCGTGGCCAGTCCAAGACTGCACTCACCTTGGCTGGATCTATGCGAAGATCACCCTTCGTCAACACAAAGCCCAGGAAGGAAACGGTGTCAGTGTGAAACACACACTTATCTGCCTTCACAAATAGCTGATGCTTGAGGAGACGCTGTAGCACCTGACGAACGTGCTGTTGGTGTTGCACCATATCGCGGAAAAAAAATTGGATATTGTCTAAGTACACAAAGACTGACACCCCAATTAAATCCCGCAGCACGTCGTTAACAAGGGCTTCGAAAACTGCCGGAGCATTAGCTAAACCAAAGGGCATAACGAAGTACTCATAATGCCTGTTGGGCGTGTTAAATGCAGTCTTCCACTCGTCTCCCTCTCTAATCCTGACCAGGTTGTATGCATTACATAAGTCAAGTTTAGAGAAGACCTGCGCAGTGTCCATGATAGGCAAGGGGTAGCGGTTCTTGATGGAAACGTCGTTCAATCCCCTATAATCGATGCACGGCCGCTGGCTACCATCCTTTTTTGCTACAAAAAAGAACCCATCGCCTGCAGGAGATGTGGACGGACGAATATGCCCCGCGGACAGTGCCTCCTGAATATAGGTCTTCATGGACACTGTCTCAGGGCGAGAGAGAGAAAGCATACGCCCACGGGGTGGAGAGGTACCAGGAAGAAGATTAATGGGGCAGTAGTAAGATCTATGAGGCGGTAGTGCTTTAGCACGAGTTTTACTAAAAACCTCCGCCAGGTCCCAATAAATCTCAGGCACGCCTGCTAAATCGGGATTAGAAGCTGTGACAGAGTCTGCAACGCTCACCACCATCCTGGAGAGAGACAAGGGAGACAAAAGAGCAGAGGGAGAAGGGGCGGGCGAACTCTCGCCGGAAACCGACTTAACGCCCCTCCCCATGGAGAGTTCACCCGTAGCCCAATTAATACAAGGATTATGCTCTGCTAGCCAAGGGTGACCTAAAACAATGGCAGAATGAGGAGACATGACAACATAAAATTGTAAGCATTCCCACTCACTCCCGGCCACCTGGATACGCAGCTGCGCAGTGCGCTGGGTAATGAGCCCACTTTGATTTATTGAAAACTTTATTAACAGATTGCAGAATGGGTACAGTACAGTCAGCGTTTCCGTTAGCCGGTAATTACCGGTATTTGACCGGCAAAATCTGTTGAAGTCCGACATATTTAATCTCTCCGGTCTTAATGTCCGGTGAAAATAATTCCCTGAGTCTAAGCACAATTTGATTATTTGAATTGTATTAAAATAGGCAAAAATTAAATAGCCTATGCGATGAACGAAACAATCATTACATTTGTTTCATCGTTGCTTCTAATAATGACAACGACGTTGTCAGCGAGAGCTTAGTGCTGGGTGTGCGAGTGCATGTGAAGCTGCAGAGCCGGAGCAGCAGCAGCACAGTGCAGCACAGTGCAGTACTCCAATTCAGCCATTGGCAATTCAGCTGTTGGGTGGGGGGCGCTGCTGTGCGGTCCCCAGATAGAGCCAGAAATGAGCCAGAAAACAGCTGAATCTGCTGCTCTGCATCGACATACTCTCGCAAATAAGTCATTGGGAGGTGGAGAGAGAGAGAGTCGTCACGCAAACCCACGATAATGTTGCCGTCTCTCTCTGCCAAATTTCTCAGTTCTTCGCTTGATATAATTAATACAAATGTCCAATATAACGGAATTCGTTAGCTCATAAAAATGTGATTATAACAGACTGCTGTTTATTAATGTCGGGCGACTGCCCACAGACACCTATTTGATTTAAAGTCGGCAGCAGCACGGAGTCTCGGGACTTATTTTATTTGGAATATAATGACTTTATACGCAAAAGTAGCCTAGTTTAAGTAAAAATATTATAAATCTACATGCCTTGATGATGTCATTCTTTTGTTTTGTTGTCATTCTTTTGCCTATCAATTGTTTTTAAGCTCAATAAACTCTGACCGGAATTTCTCTCATTTGACTGGTAGATTGAAAACTACCGGACACTGAGGCCGGCAACAATTTTTTCTAACGGAAACCCTGAGTACAGTACAGCTCAATACATACAATTGTTAAGGGGATGCAGACTGTTACACTCCCAGACCTGCCCAAGGCTGGGAGAGTCAACACCACAGTGACAGTAGAAACAATAAGAGTTACTACCCCACACAGGGGATTAATGGTGGTGTCATGGCGCCATCTGGTGCTCACCTGCAGATAATGCAGTCAGTGAAGATCCTCTCTGATTGCATTAAAAATATACTGTTGTTACAATTAGTTTATTTGTTACAAGTGTTATCTGTTTAGGTTGTTATTTGTGTTAGTATTCTTATCCTGTGTTTTGTATTGCCTAGTTCCTCTTCCTGTTGTTTTGATTATTGTTTTGTTCCAAGTGCCTGTCTCTCCCCAGCTGTTTTTTTTTATAATTAATTAGTTTCAGTATTTATTGCTTGTTGGTTGGTTGAGTTATTGTGGCGTCATTGTCTCCGCGTTGTCCCCGTGTCGTGCCCGTGTTCCCTGGTGTTTGTCAAGTGAGCTCATGCCTGTCTACCCCTGTCGTTTTCTTGTTTTCACTCGTTGTTTGTTAGTACCAGTGCCTTTCGTTTGTTTTGTATTTTGGTTTGATTCAGTAAAGATCCCTTCATCAAGTATCACCCTTCGTCTCTGTCTCGGTTCTCTCATCCTTGTCTGCAACTGTGATCTCCTCACCTTCATCATCACCCCCGATCGTAACAGAAGGACGCCACCAATCAAGAGCACAGCAGACAAGGTGGTAGACACTATGACCATCATTCTTAGTATGATAGACGGGGATCTGACCAGCTACTCTCCTGCTAAATGGGTCTTCTGGTTGAAGCTGATCGACGACATAGCGAAGCAGAGCCCTACACAGGCGCCTCAGATGAGGGTTATGACGGACCAGGTTTGTGCTCTCATGGAGACAGCTAGGCAAGCCTCGTCTGCTAGCTCAGCCCCTGCAGCTAGCCAGGCCTCAATAGCTAGCGCAGCTAGCCTAGCCAGCATAGCACTTGCGGCTAGCAAGTCACACAAAGCTAGCAAGTCTAAGAGGAGTGGCACAACACAGAGAGCTAGCGTAGGCGTTACTGCTAGTGTGGCTCCTGCTACTAGTGAAGCTTCAGTAGCTACTCCCGTAGCCCCAGCTAGCAATAGATTCACGGTCAGCCTAGTTCCTGAAGCTAACCAGGCCTCAATTGTTAGCACAGACTCGTCCGGTAGCCTAGCTCCTGCAGCTAACCAGATGTCCACAGTTAGCACAACCCCGTCTGCTAGCTTAACCCCCGCAGCTAGCCAGGCCTCCCCAGCTAGCACAGTCACCACTGCTAGCTTAGGCTCTGCAGCTAGCCAGCTTCAACCAGCTAGCAATAGATTCACGGTCAGCCTAGTTCCTGAAGCTAACCAGGCCTCAATTGTTAGCACAGACTCGTCCGGTAGGCTAGCTCCTACAGCTAACCAGACGTACACAGCTAGCACAGCTCCACCCGTTAGCTTAGCCCCTGCAGCTAGCAAACCTCAGAGAAGAAGCAAGGCTCGGAGGACTAGCGTGGCTGTTGTGGCTAGCCAGCCATCCACAGCTGTCCTGGCCGTCGCTGCCAGTCTGGTTCCGGTCAGCGTAGCCCCGGCTGTCACCGTTCCAGGCTCCTCATCTCCGGATCCTACGCCACGCCTCGCCGCCAAGACCGGTCCGGTCTCCACGCCCTGCCCAGCCTCTACACCTGGTCCGGCTGCTACACCGGCCCCCGGCTCCTCGACTGGTCCTAGCTTCTTATCTGATCCTGGCTCCTCCTCGACTGGTCTTGGCGCCCCGTCTGGTCCTGGCTCCTCGACTGGTCCTGGCTCCCCATCTGGTCCGGCCCTACGCCATGATCGGCGCCCTGGTCCTTGCCGTGGTCCTCGCCATGGTCTTCGCCGTGGTCTTTGCCGTGGTCTGCGTTGGATCCTGCTCCGGGGGTCGTCGCCGCCGCACCTCCGTTCCGGCTCTACTGATCCAGTCCCTAGTCCGGCGGCTGGAGGGTCCCTCGTCCGAGATCCTGCTCCGGGGTCCTGTAAGGGAAAATTATTTATGATATCACATTTATAATGTACATGATTCACAATCAGATGTATTTCATTTCAGAGCATAAACTCACTGTATCTGTCCCAAAAACTAGTGCAAAGGTTCGCTTATGCAAACAGGTCATTGTTTGCATACGCTAACTGCCCCCAACTATTACCCCCACCTTCGTGTTATCATGTCCCCTCAGTCATTTCTATAAACCTGTCTGCCCCTCCTCAGAATCACACCACTATTATCACTGCTTTTGTCATCATGACCTCAAGATGACGTGGCACACTTGTACCCCCCTGTATTGGCCCTGTGTAAACATTACACCACTGCTTTTCCTGAATGGGACTTCCTTAACGTGCATGTATTGGATTGGATGATACCGCTGTCATCTATGTGATTGGATCAAACGCTATCATGTTATCCTTGCCCACTTTTACCCTATATAAACTGTATTAAAATGTTCATTCATTTGTCCAACTCAGGGTAGAGCATTTTGTGTGCTTTGCCTTGACTTGTCACCATTTGTATTCTGCAGAATATAATAATAAATCACTTTTGACTGTGAAGACTCTGTATCCAAAGCCATATTTATTTCATGCATTACCAAGGGTTTGAGACGACTTTCAATTTCCACAACAGTCCTTACCCTCGGTCCTTGGCTCCAGGCTTCCTGACCGGCTCCCTGTTTCTCTCGCCGCCTCCCCTTTCCGGGCCTCTGTTCCCGTCCCCACCCCCCCTCGTCGGGCTTTGGTCCCCGGGCCCAGCCCCCCTCTCCGGGCCCCTGTTTCTCTCCCCGCCTCCCCTTTCCAGGCCTGTCATGGTGCCATCTGGTGCTCACCTGCAGATAATGCAGTCAGTGAAGATCCTCTCTGATTGCATAAAAAATATACTGTTGTTACAATTAGTTTATTTGTTACAAGTGTTATCTGTTTAGGTTGTTCTTTGTGTTAGTATTCTTATCCTGTGTTTTGTATTGCCAGTTTTAACAGACGCTCGCCATGGACGGTCACAAATCTCTGAGCTCCAGCAAGTACTCCAGCAACAACTACAATCAACACGGAAAACCAACAAGGTTTTTCATACATTTCATCATCTTCCTACTATGGATTACAGATTACTTTAATTCATCAAGAAAGCTAAACCAAACGGATAAAAGAGAAATCGGAAGAGAAAGCGGTAGTCACAATGACTTTTACCTCCTCGACGGCTCGGAGCAGAAACATCTGGCCATTGG